>NC_090277.1:43567500-43867500 GCF_040414725.1 Anabrus simplex
TTTCGCGATCACTTACACAAACTGAATGCTTACAAATATTAATATAACCAGACTGTTGCCTTAAATTTAAAAATATACTGAAGTAGAAGCAGTTTTTCAGAAATGAGTGAAATTAAAAAAATTAAAATGTACAGGATGGATTCGGGATTTTTATTAAAGAAGGGCTAACTTTAAATTCTGAACATTGCATGTGTCAGGCTCATCCTTCTGTACGGTTGAGAGGCCTGGAGCTATATTTCGAAAACTCGTCCATCAAAATTACAAATTTTCCAAAATAAAATCTTCGGAAATTGTCAAAAGCCCCAGTCCTGAGGTAATAAAATAGTCAAGATGGCCAAGTCGAATCCTCCTTAGTCAGTCTATCAACCCAGACATCCTACTCTTAAAACAGGTCTTAGGAACCAAGAAGCCGAACACTCGTTACAGACATCGCGGCCCTTGGCCTACTTACGACCTGTTTTAACTGGTTACCTCCCCATTTTTCGGTCCATTCCAAATTAAATCACTAAAAATCTAAATTAAATGCCCCTTGAAGGTCCGTTTGATAAGAAGTGAAGCTCCGATCCCAAAAATGAGAATTTTAACAGTTCAGCGAAGAGGGGATTTCATTTCTGACATGGGGTAAATTTTTCCTTCCATGACAGATCGCTTTTCCCTTGCCAGTGTATGTGATGGAGATTTTCCGATTCATCTGCATTTTTAGGAAACAGATGAGCAGAAGGGTATATCTTTTGCCCTGGAACTCTCATGTACTCGCTCTCAATTTTTTAAAAAAGTTTCATGAAGTGTAGAAGTTATCTTGCATACTAGCTCGTGTTTAAATAAGAGGAACTTCGGAATTCAACTTTCCCAGTTACAAAGGGTATCATTATTATTATTATTATTAGTATTATTTCCCCTTTTGCAGCTGACACCAGGTGGGAGCAAATATGGTTTCCCTCCTCTTCATCCTATCTTTCCACCATTCCTTATCCAACACTGTCTTCCACTACAGGTTCCATTGTCCTGTGCACTATGCTGTTCTTCACAGAGTCCATGCATCATAATCTTGGTCTTTCTCATCCTCTATTCCCTGTCTGTGTTTCCAGTGCTTGTCTTGGCAATCTTTCTCCTTTCATGTGCTTGACATTTTTATTATTACTGTCTTATTATCAACTGGGCACAGTTGCTCAGATGGTAGCCTTCCAAGCCCAGTTTGGAGGATTTGATCCTCGATCATATCCTCGATCAGTCCAGTGGCATTTGAAAGTGTTGAAATGCATACCTTATCAATAGATTTACCGGCACATAAGAGAACAACTGCATCTCTAAAAACCATTAAAGTAGTTAGCGGGGCGTAAATCCACTAAGATAATTATTAATTAGCCTACTATCAGGAAATAAATAGTTATATTAAAATAATTTTGCTTCAGTTAATTTTTATCAGATTGGGCCTACTGACTAAAAAAACATTCTCTTTATTTCAGCTGGCAGGTGGTCTTAGCATTCGAGCACTGAAGAAGATGACATCTGTGGAGAAAGAGCTGTCTTCAGTATCACGTCGAGGCCAAAAGCGAAAACTACTTGCTCCTGAAGATGATAGTAGCTGTTGCACGTCGGACGAGGATGAAGACGAAGAGGAGGATCGCTTGGATAGTGGTACCGCCCGTGGTAAGACTCTCCTTCCGCATCGTAGCGCAGTTCTCAGTCCCGCATCGTCTTCCTGTCATTCTTCAACAGCAGTCATCACCGCTGAACCCAGTCCGAAACAAACTCCTCAACATGAGGACAGTGATGGTGGGGGCGGTACATCTGTGAAAGATTTAGAGCATGCCATGTCCAAGCATCTACCATCTGCAATTCTTAGCAAATCTTCACCCCCACCTTCACTGTCACTTCAACATCAACCGACAGACTTTAGCACTGATGCTTTACTCAAACAGCAACAGCAGCGAAGTACCATACAGTGGATTGGAGCTCATCATCATTTAAACCACCTCAACTCTCAACAGTTACAACATGCGCAGTCATCAACACCTCTTCCAGCCTCAGCACTTCTCAGACAACTGTATGCCAACAGAGAGAGCGTCATTAGAGCCAACGTACACGCAGCCGCTACAGGTATTGGTGGTCCTGGCCGAGGTGGAAATTCTGGCTCATATTATGCTAGCGATGTCAATCAAGTCGGCCCGTTACCAACTCCACCAGGGAGCGAAGGCTCATCCACGTACGGAGACCACCAGTTTGTGCTTTCACACAACCAGAAGCCTGGAGGCGTAGTTAATGGAAGTGCAGATGCTTTTAACAGTCTTGTATCATCGTATTCAACTTCCGGTGGATATTCAGTGGACTATCACTCAGCGATGACACCTCCGTCATCGGTATCACCTCGGGACAAACACCAGCAACAAATCCACGGTGCATTTGATAGTCAAGTGTATACTGACGTTTTAAGACATCAATATCTGGGCGGCTCTGCAACAGCAGACGCACCTGCTCAGCCCTTGCCTTTGAAACCGCAAGTATATTCTGCGGTCCACCCCAGCGCACTCGATGCAGCAGCGGCGTACGCAGCGACGACTTCTCTAGATCAGTCGCAGTTTTATCATCACTCCGCTGCCAGTGCCGGTTTTCACTTGTATCACCCAACCGCTAACAAAACTGTCACAGCCACCGCTACCGTGTACCCAGAAGCGCTTAAAAATACGGCCAACTGGTATTCGACAGCATCCTAGTACGAGTAGGGAACATAATTAAGTTATATTATTGTACTTAATTATTTTATTAGGTAGCTTATTGATGGACAAACCAAATATAGCATTCCTAGTTTTAAGAATTAAGCTACTTTCAAGAAGTGTCAAATAGTTCATCATTATAATACAGGGTGAGCAACATAAAGCGAAACCAGTCCCGCACCCCAGCAGTGCTGCCTCCACATGGCAGGTGCGTACGTGACAGGAAGTCTGCTATAAATACATTGTCACGTAAGCTATTTCTAACAAACAAACAAACAAACAAACAACACAAAAAATAAAAGTACTCACATATATCATGCCAGGAGATGTTGAAAATGCTTCCCTTCGTTGTTCAAGCATTTCTGACACCTGCTTAGGAAATTGTTCATTACCCTCTGCAGTTCCCTCTGAGAAATGGCAGCATTTTCTTGACGAATGTTATTTCGAATTTCATCTAAATTGTGTGGATTTGTTTTGTACACTTTATCTTTCAATGCCCCCCAGAGATAAAAATCGCCTGCATTACCAATGTTTCCTACAATTTCTTGTGTGAGTACTGTACATGGTTTATTATGTTTATTATGAAGAAGACTTCCTGTCTTGCGTAAATTATTTACTAATCTATGAATTGAAGTCCGAGCTGGAATATGAACATCAGGAAACTTCTCTTGAAATAATCTCATCACGACCTTCGCACTTTTTCTACGGACGTATGAATCATAAATGAATACTCTTTGGGGAACAGAATACTGAGCCATTTCACTGAATCCACACACTGTACTAATGTCACTGAGGAAGCATGTACCATGTTTGCAAACGTTCAACAAGGACGGAAATCTGGCGCTGTAGCATGGCCTTAAGTACATCCGGCACTGTATTTCATCACTGGCTGGCTCACTCACCTAGGATTTCCCACGCACAGGATGGAACAGTTCCGCTTTATTCTGCTCACCCAGTACAAAAGAAATGCATTCCAAGATTGATTTGTCACTTTAACTCAAAAATTGAGCTAGATTGGTTTTTGTAAGAAATGGAAGGAAAACGTATTTCCTTCAATATACATTCCACTCTTCTGAATAGATAGAAAATTTCTATTTAATTGTCGCATGGCGTTTACATCGTCGTCGTTATACCTCGTAGGTAGGATGTGAGTCTAATCAGCTGTGATGTGCCTACAGTTAATGTGAACACTGAAAGGTATCTTTTGCTGGATTAAGACGGTAAAGAATCAAGAGCTGATTATCCCGATCATATGTAAAAACTTTTTGTGGCTTTAGTGAAGAGTTTATGCAGTACAAGATCAGAATTAATGGAAATGATGATTTAAAAGAACTGTGCCATAAAGAAAAAAATGTATTTAAATAAACTAGTAAACCGACAGTTCTGAATTCCATAGTGATGTACAGTTTCTCCCATCATTTTTCCAAACTCTAATGTGATTATGAAGTGATTTTACTTTGCTGTAGATGAAAAAAACTGTAATTATTACAATTATATTATCGTCGGTTGACGGGACAGAACAACGTAATTGAACTTTCAAGTTAGATAATTATATACTGTCTTAAGTGGCAAATCATAATTTTGTGAAATATGTTCAAAGTTAATGAGATTTCATTTTTGTTTTCAACATGATATTCAATTACCATCAGGCTCAAAAAAAGTCGACTGCTAGATAAGAAGACATTGTAGTTGCAAATGTGAGTAGATCCAAATCAACTTTGTAGGCTAGAAGACTCTCAGTGTCGTTATAGTTGGAAAAAAAGAAAGTTTCCAAATGAAGTCATTTTTAAAAAAAGGAAGAAAAAAAGACAAAAATTTAATTTCATTGTGAAACTGTAAATAATATTAATAGATGGACATTTATTGATTAATTGATTAAGATTCTTTAATTGTTGAGGAATCATTTTATTGTACAAAAGAATAAAAGTGGCTGGTTTTTAATTTAATGGGCATTGGTACAGAAATGTAATTCTGTCACCTAATTGTAAAAAAAAAAAATTGAAAACTGTGAAAGTATTATAGAATATTATATTATGAAATGTGTACATGTGTGATCTTTTGTATGTGTGATAAAGAAAAAATAATTGATTTACAAGAAAGAAAAATATTTGATTGAAGTTCAGTGGAAATTATAGTCATAATTTTCACAGCAGAACACTGAATTCTGTATTGTGTCTCTCTTTAGATTTCTCTTTATTATGTTGGCTCAAACTAGATTTTCAATATTGTTCAAGTAACTGAAGAATTTCTTGTTCTTTGAGGAATCTGTTGTGAAAGAATCTTTCTTTCATACCTCTGCAATATAGCATAAGGAGTTTTAAACTAGTGGTTGCTACCTCTTTGGATTTTGAGAGGACATTCAAGTGCAGTCATACACACATTGTCCGATTGTATGTTAGAGAAACAAGTTGTGTATTCCATATTTAGTCCTATTCTTCCATTCCTGGGTAATGAATCAAAATATTATGCAATTACACCCTTTAAAAAGATGAGTTTCAGCAAAATGACATAAAATAAATTGAATGTCCCTACGTATACTACAGAAACAATAAATTTGTTAAGCTACTTTACTGAAGAGTACAATAAAACTTGTTTTGACTGGGAACTGCTGCCTACTTTTGGTACTTTGCATTAAAATATGCTGGCACAGACATTCATGACTGATGTCAACTGACAAGCTGTGACGTTTTGCCAGGATATTTGGCCATATTGACATTTTAAATGTGTCACGTTCCCGCTAGATTACGGTATACCTTGTCAAGAAGAAATGACACAGACTAGTGGTCACCCATACTTTTATAATATCAAAAAGGCTAGGTGGTAGCACCATGGTTGACTTTCCTTTCTCTCGGATTGATTTTTCTACAACCTGCACAGTGTGCCCCAGTACATTCAATCTTCTGTCATCTGGCAATGAGTAACGGTCTCCAAACTGCTAATCTGGAGGCACTCTTCTTTCTTGTAAAAACAGTTGTCGTGCTTCATTATCTCCACTGCTTCTTGGCAGAGACGAGAATGATATTGAGGTATGGTAGCCAGAACTGTGGTTTCTGCAAATTTCACTTCACGATCAAGGGAAGAGGTACTGTGCTGCTCCAGTGCAGATTTTTCCATTTGCATAAGACAACAATGTTCTTTCATTCTGGTGTTAATGCTGCATTTAGTGGTCCCAATATAAATCTTCTTCAGAGAATATGGTACATGGATACACTGGAGAGAAGGTCCCTAACAGACCATAACTGCTGGAATGTTTTCTTTGTTGTTACAAATGTGGTCTTCATATTGTGACAATTTAAAGCCTTACACATTCTATCCAAGTTTACATCAATTGATTATGCTAATTAATTCTTTTTATGTTACTTTTCTCCCATACAACTAAAGTACATACAATTAGAAGCCATTTGTACCTTACTATAAAACCCTATTTCTCACATTTTCAATTTAGATACTTTATGTAAGAACAGTCAAAATATAGATAGCCAGGAAGAAGGATATAAACAAATACCAGTGTGAAGGAATAACAAAGAAAAGGGACAAATATAAAAAATGTGACAAGACAAGGACAAATTCCTCATCTCTCTTTATCAGTCCCAGTTCTACATTCTTTTCTTCTCATTCCCTGACAAACTCGTTTCTAGTTTCCATTTTCATCATGGAAGTGGGAGAGAGCTAATCAATGTAAAGATAAATATGTTCAATTTATCCTTATTGTTTATTTTTTCATGTTCGTCCTTGTCTTTACTTTCTGCTTCTTCCTTTTTTCACACTTATCCTATACTGGTGTGTATTCTTATCCTCATTCCTAGCTTGCTAGGTTTGATTTATCCATCACTGGTTTATTCCTTGACCATCTCCAATTGCCCGGGTGTGGTGTACGAGCCCCCTCCATCTTTGTCTATCCATGAATCACTGTTCTCTCATAACTTTCTCCCAATCGTGTCCTCTATCCTCGACATCTTTCTTTGCTAGATCGGTCCATTTTTCTCTGGGTCTGCCCACTGGTCTTTTTCCCTTTACTTCTCTTTCATATTCCTTTCTTGTAGTCCTACTTGCACTCATCCTTTTTATATTGCCAGACCACATCAGTGTTGCTTTCTGAGTTCTTTGTAGTAGGAAATGTCCTATTCCAACCTCCTGATCTTGTTCTTCTTGGTCTTCTATATCATGGTGTGTTACCTTATAACGTGATTGATCCAGCTTTATTTATAGGGACATGAAAACCATGATATGATAAATTAATAATCAGTAGAAACTCAGTATGGAGTATCTTCCCACGACACTGGCTAGTACTGTGTTTAGTTACCACTGCAAACTTCTTTTCAAGCCCAGTGCACTAGGAAATAGAATTTCTTCACTTTGAAAATCAAAGTTGGCTTCCTTTTTTTGCTAGGGGCTTTACGTCGCACCGACACAGATAGGTCTTATGGTGACGATGGGATAGGAAAGGCCTAGGAGTTGGAAGGAAGCGGCCGTGGCCTTAATTAAGGTACAGCCCCAGCATTTGCCTGGTGTGAAAATGGGAAACCACGGAAAACCATCTTCAGGGCTGCTGATAGTGGGATTCGAACCTACTATCTCCCGGATGCAGTTGGCTTCCTAATGGACACTTAAAAATTTTAATTTTCAGCATGTTGTACACAAAAATACTTCTAACACACATTATAAACACAAAAATATGTCTTGTCTGGTTACAATTCATGATACCATTACAGAAGTGGTAAACCTAGTTTAAACTCCTCTTGAAACTGTTGAAAATTATGAGCATGAGCAGAAAAGGTAAATCTAATCATAATTGGCTGTAAGGAACTGTTAATTGGTGTGTGTTCACTCATTCAGTAGGAATATATAAGCAGACTTAATCCTTCAAGGAAGAAACATTTCATTAGAATAAGTTCCGACAATCTTGTAACAACCTCCAAAATACAGTAATATTCTAACTTTCAACACTTGCTGAAAGAGGTAGTTTCTAAAGAAAAACATGATGACAGATATAATTTAATTGTTGATATTTACACTAAATTTGTCTGGAGCCCAGTCCTGCAAAATTCAACAACCATTCTTTTCTTTTTTTTTTTTAAGATTTTCAGACCAAGGATGGTTTTGGATTAGATTATAGCATTTATTAATAAAACAAAATTTCTCTCTCTCTCTCTCTTTTTTTTCACTGAGACAAATTTCCAATTATCAAACTTCTCCTTTTATTAACCCTTGAGTCAATGAAATTTTTCTGCATCACTTAGTTTTGATGGAAAAGCCAGAAGATAAATGTAGATACCTTCTTTAAGACTAGTCAAACTCTATCAATCAATTAATCAATACTGATCTGCATTTAGGGCAGTCGCCCAGGTGGCAGATTTCCTATCTGTTATTTTCCTAGCCTTTTCCTAAATGATTTCAAAGAAATTGGAAATTTATTGAACGTCTCCCTTGGTAAGTTATTCCAATCCCTAACTCCCCTTCCTATAAATGAATATTTGCCCCAGTTTGTCCTCTTGAATTCCAACTTTATCTTCATATTGTGATCTTTCCTACTTTTATAAACGCCACTCAAACTTATTCGTCTACTAATGTCATTCCACGCTATCTCTCTGCTGACAGCTCAGAACATACCACTTAGTTGAGCAGCTCTTCTTCTTTCTCTCAATTCTTCCCAACCCAAACTTTGCAACATTTTTGTAACGCTACTCTTTTGTCGGAAATCACCCACAACAAATGGAGCTGCTTTTTGGATTTTTTCCAGTTCTTGAATCTGGTAATCCTGGTGAGGGTCCCATACACTGGAACCATACTCTAGTTGGGGTCTTACCAGAGACTTATATGCCCTCTCCTTTACATCCTTACTACACAGTGTGCTAGTTCATACAGTGGCACACCTATTCTAATGTTAGATAAATTTCTAAGTTTCTAAAAGTTTTTAAGAAAAGGCTAGGTAATCTGCCTCCTAGATGATAGTCCTAAATGCAGATGACTGATAATATTTGCTGCCTACGATAGCAAAGGAGCATGGGCAAGCCCACGTTGGCAAGTTCAAACCCAGTTTAGTCCATGGTATTTGAAAAAATGTGTAGGTTTTTGGCCAGCTCTGCACTTTTCAATGGCATAAAAAAAAAAATTCTGTTAGAATTCTATCCTATCTTCCCTGGAATTGAAATTCATAAGACCAATGGCCAAATGTCTGTAGAGTTCAAAATTTTAGTCCACAATTTCCAGTGGGCTCTACCTAACAAACTTTCATTCTCAAATCTGGGAAAATTTTTAATTAAATATCAACCATTAAAACTTCATCTAGTGTTATTAATTTATAAACAAAAGATAAGGATCCTGATATCATTACTTTTCAAAACAATAACTGATAATATATGCCAATATCAGCCAAGAAAATACTCTTTTACTAGGGCAAACTTCTTTCAAGCACGCTGCATAATTAATTTCTTCCAAGTAACTTATAAAAGCCTAAATCAAACGTTGTCATCATTGTTCTCAAATTAGTACAATCCCATCTTTCTTTCCACACTTGAAAATTGTTTCTCACAATAAAGATGTGCAGTTGTTTTGTTTGTTCGTTTTTTTTTATAATTGTGGAACTATGATTCAGTAAGAAATATATTTCTCTGTAATTTGTAATGTTACCATAATTGAATGTGTAAAAATATTAATTTTATAATTATAATAATAATTATTATTATTGTATAATTTTTAAATGATGGTAACAGTGTCATATCAAAGAGGGGAAGATTTCATATATTATAAAATTATTATTTCTTATGATTTTTCCCCCCTTTTAAAAAAGGACTTTTAAGAGCAACCAAAATGTTACTTTTTTATAATTCTGGAAAAATATTTCTAGTGTTGAGCTATCACACATGATGATGGAAATTTGTTTTGTTTAGAAGTAGAATTTATATTACTATGTGATTGAATTGTTTGTTTGTTTTTTTTCGTTTTGTGCTCATGTGATGTAGGCTCAAAGTCTAATGTGCAATAGAAAAACCTTGTAATGTTACACCACTTCAAACTGAGTAGATGTGGTTCAGTTTGTTCTTATCCATTATATTAATAATAATATTATTATTGTTGGCCTTTGTAAAAATATTGAACTTTTGGCTCTGATTCATTTTAATGACCTAAATCCTGACATCATATCTACCCCTATACGTTCACTCAGTCCCAGATCTATGGACCACAAAACCTCGTTTTGCAGGCAGGACATAGTAAATGAGTTGCAGCAGTGGTGGTGAGCTCTGAGGAGCACATTAGAACATGAACACCCAGTTCTAATTAGTGCTGGGCAAAACAGTTGTTAATAGAAAAAGGTTGTCACCAAAACAGTTGCTCAATAACATAATCCTACTAATATGGATAGAAATGAGGTAGTGCGTCAACCGTGGTCAACCCCGACAATGTCTCACAACTTCCCTGTACCGCTCAGCCAGTGATCCATATCATTCTATTCAGTACAAACTGGCATAAAAGAAGTGAATTCATTTACATATTTCTCAGTCATATAAAGATTACAATGCAGCAAAGAACACAATTTTCCGACCACCCTTAAAAATTTATAACACCATTTTTCTATGGAAAGTTACACATTCTGAAATGTATAAACAATGTATAAAACATTCCATTGTATATTGCATTAAAATTTGGATTCAATCAGTTAAAATGTTTCCAGAGATGCAAAGGTGCCTGAATTTGGTCCCACAGGAGGGTTTTTTAATGAGCCAGTAAATCTACTGACACCAGGCTGACGTATTTGAGCACCTTCAGATACTACTGTACCTTCCAAGTTGGGGTCAGAAGGCCAACGTTCCACCGTCTGAGCCATTATGAGAGTGTCCTTGTCATTACAGAGATGGATTTGAAGTCGGACATTTTCATATGAGTCGCCCAGTTGCAAAACCTGTTATGTGCAGACAAATAAATTTTTCAGGAAGCGCAAAAGACTGTAATTTGTTATGCAACAAAGATAGGAGATTGAAATTTTGTAATTAAACAGTAAGCGTTCATCTTCATCATACCACAAAATCTCCACAAAATATAACTTATAGAACCCACGTTTTTTTGCAAGAAAATATTTGGACATAATGAGTTTTGCAGCAGTTTTGTGGAGATAAAAGATGTATGCAGCAGTATATGGAATAGAATTTGCAGATTTATGGTGAACGTGTTTTACTAGCTACATTTGAAAGTATTACACTATGAAAATAGCATGATTGGAAATAATTTTAAGATTAGGATATAATGTTTTGATATCTAATCCCCGCTCTTTGATTTTATGATTACATCAAGAAATCATCACTCATTCAAAACAGTTTATAAGTTCTTTAACATTTTGTACAGTTATATTAACAATCCTTTTTTGTCCTCAACAAAATCCCCCACATCAATGTCATAGTCTGGCATTTCACTGTTTAAAGTTTGATGCTGGTCAAACAGTGTCTTGTAGTACGTGAGGTCATTGTTCCTTATCCACTCTTTCCCGTAATGTTTGGTCAGCAATGTGTTCAGTTCGTTGAGCTTTTCTTTCTTAAGAGGAACCCCTTCCTCCACTGGTACTGGCACAACAGCAGCACAGTTCTCTGGAATGGCATAGTTGTAATGCATATTCATGCATTCATGAATGATTTAAAACTGTTTCTTTTGTTTTGACCTTCGACCTGATGTTCATCAAGCCAGTGAAAGCATTCGACTTACAGTATATCGAAACTTCGTTACACTGGCAGCTGTTCATTTTGACTGACAATGCAGGAGCAAACTGGAACTTATGTTACGAGCCTGAACACTATACGCATGCGCATGCAAATGACATCATGGTTTATGCAGATATACCTACAAGCGAGGAGCACGTTATGGTATGTGCCTTATGTGCCTTATGTGCCTTTCAGTCTACAACTACCCTCTAACCAGAGATGAAGACAAGGAAGGGTCTACCTCCTCCCCTGTTACTATTGGCCGCAGCCTCCTAGAAGTTACTATTACATTACACTACCAGAAGTTTTTGTTAGTAAATCTGAACATGTATTTGTAATCCCAGGAAGAGAGTCCAATAACTTACCAAGAAGAAAAAGCTGTTTTACATTGTGGATGGAGAATCGTTTCTAGTGAAATTAAAGTGAGTACTGATAAATGTGGCACACATTATTTTTATGCTCCTTGTCATTCTTAGGTGAGTGGTGGTGGTGATTACTATTTTAACAGTAAGTACAACTGGGCAACCATCCTCTATTAACACAATACGAGAGAAAAAATAAAAGAGATCCGACACTTCGAAAAATGAAGTTACCAGCCAAAGAAAGATGAGGGCCACAAAGGGCATGAAAATGAGACTCCCTAGGCTTCCACACATTATGCCATTGTGGGGGGGGGGGGGGGGGGCATTGGAAAAGAACAAGAGTTGACCAAGTGAGGTCACACAGGATAGACTATCTCCTGGATGCAAGCTCACAGCCGCGCGCCTCTAACTGCACGGCCAACTCGCCCGGTCATTTATCTATATTTATAAGAGTTTTGTCTGTACATTGCTCAGAATTTGAAAAGATTGGTATTTCTGTATCGGTCATGTCCATAGTAACAAGGTAATGCACTTCTTACTTTTCTGTAATGTCTGTCTGTCTGTCTGTCTGTCTGTCTGTCTGTCTGTCTGTCTGTCTGTCTGTCTGTCTGTCTGTCTGTCTGTCCACACATCACGAGAAAATGGCTGAAGAGAATTTAATGAAAATCGGTATGTGAAGTCAGGGGTAAGCCACTACAATCTAGACTATAGAAATGGTGAAATGGTAGTTTAGGGGAAGGTATAAAATTGAATTCTCAA
The DNA here is from genome assembly GCF_040414725.1 of Anabrus simplex. Lineage (NCBI taxonomy): Eukaryota > Metazoa > Arthropoda > Insecta > Orthoptera > Tettigoniidae > Anabrus > Anabrus simplex. The sequence continues at coordinate 43,580,026 of NC_090277.1, forward strand.
ATATTTATTTAACATTAAGAATTTCATCCTTCAGGTTCCGTATTGAATCATTTACTTTGTTTATCGTCAAATATTTATATTATTAGTAGTCCTATCGATAAATACTACATAACTAAAGTTATACAGAATTAAATTTCCGATCATTTATGTCATACATTGCTACCATACCGGCTTTGATAACACAGATATTCATGAATTTGTATTTTTGTTGCCAAGTCCATATCAATGCCGAGCCATGAGAAAATGAGTTAACAGGATTTTATGAAAATTGGTATAGGCTTATAGAGTCGGGGAATAAGAAACTACACTCTAAGTTACAAACCATTTTATTCGCCCTGTATGAAATTTTAGTTTAGGGGAAGGCGCCTAAAATTTAATTTTTAAATACCTATGTTGTTGGTCCTATCAAAAAGTACTAAATAACAAAAGTTATAGAGAATACAATTTGCAGTCATTTACGGTATGTTTTATTCAATTTTACAGTACCGACTATGATAAGAGTGGTATTTCAGGGTCGGAAGAAAACTAAATGGGAAAGCCTACAATATTGAAAGCGCATAACATTGATCAACAATAACATTACATTGACCATTGTTTGTGGTGATGTTCTTTGTTTCTAATGCTGCCGCTCAACTCCGATAGATGGGATTACTGCTGCGTACCGAGTAGAACAGCCTGACTGAATATTGGTGGCGGGAAATAGCTGGGGAGTTAGAAAACTTTCTTCTTTAGCATGTCATTCCTCTGGTTCATACATTTTCTGATACCGTACTGCTGGTACGTAACTCACTGGTTCATCCCTACTCTGACGCGCTGTTTTGAATGAGCAGTGTTCACTCTTAAGGCAGAGGCTCACTTAGTAGTAGTAGTAGTAGTAGTAACAGTAGTAGTAGTAGTATGACCTGGTCTAGAATTACAATTTAGGCATATTCCAAATTATAGCACTACAATTCACTAAATAACTCAAAATTCAACCCTGAAAGAAGCCGTTTCTTAAAAAGAGCTTCTTCCTCTTCACTTTTATTAAATTCTACATTCATTTTATTCAAAATTAGCAGTGAAAAGGGGGTTTCTCCTCTGGCTTGGAGGAAAAAATTGCCTCCAAGTCACGTAGATTTTTCCGCCGCCAGTGTAGCGAATTGAGATCTTCTGACTCATCAGATATTCCTAGGAAGCAGATTAGTAAAATGGCATCGTTTTTGCCCTGGGACTCTCCATTATTCGACCCCACCCCCTCCGAAAAAAGACTAAGAATGTTCACGGATCACGGCTGTCTGCAGCCTGGTCATTCCAGCTCTGGAACTCTGGACTGTTAGATTGGCAGTGTAGTACTGTTTGTTAAAAGTGAGAAAATGTGTGGTTTTTCATTTGATCGAGTATTTCATGTGAAATCATTGCTTTTACCCGCGCCGTTCCTACTGACATCATTGTGATGACCTATGTTCATTTCAGTTGGGAAAAACACTAAGACAGTCTTTCTGAGGATGTAAAAAGGCAGGCGGAGAGTGAGTGTCTGCCATTATAATGCAATTCCCCAACCTCATAGTGACTGATAGTAGGCAAGCGGGTTACCATTACAATGAAAATTCCCTAACGCAGTCTTCATATGAGAAAAGACGTTTGGTGATTTCTCTGTCGCGTTTCCAGGGTAACGTTAAGAGCTATGCAATTTAATATACTTTTGCTCACAACATGTACACTACCTAACATAGAATTCTGTATACAGTGTAGAATTCCGTTGCGAAGCACGGGTACATCAGCTAGACATTAAGAAATTTTAAAATCCCTTTGTCTTAGGATAGTGTTTAAGTAGCATTTTACGAATAACACATCTTTTACATCAAGAGGTGTTAGATAGTGACAACATAGAGAAAACCAAAGACTCTTTAGACATTTAGACCTTTTATTTAGTCAAGGACAAGTGTTTTTAAATATTGTGTTTTACTTATGTAACTTGTGTTTTTGTATATATTTTAACTGTCATTCGAGATCACAGCTGAAGATGTTTTCTATGAAAAACGAAACATCTACCAACTAATTTCAAAATAAATTAATGTTATTTTAATATAAGAAAAATCATAAGATTTTAAAGTGCTGGAAAGGTGGAAGTTCCTAAATCTACAAGTTGGAATCTGTTTTATTTAAGTGGTATGTTTTGAGGTGTCAGTGGAGAGTTGGTGTGGAATGACATTAGTAGATGAATAAGCTTTAGTGGAGCTCCTAAATGTAGGTAAGACCACAATTTGAAGATAAAGTTAGAACAAAAGAGGACAAATTGGGGCAAATATTCATTTATAGGATGAGGAGTTAGGGAATGGAATAATTCATCAAGGGAAATGTTCAATAAATTTTCAATTTCTTTGAAAACAATTAAGAAAAGTCTAGTTAAACGACTGATGTGTAATCTGCCACCTGAACAACAGCCCTAAATGTAGAAAGGACAAAAATAAACTGAAAAATACAAAACTTTTGACTAATGAAGGTGCATTTCCCATTAAACTAACTTTTCTATGTGGAAGTAGGTGATGGAAAGGAACAAGAAGTGCAATTCAAGTCATATATACTAGGTGCATCAAATATGAACCGGAATTTAAAATTAGCAGCTTCAGTAGCGAACAGAAATGGGTGGAGCTTTGAGAGGATGTTGGTGGGGATGTCCAGAACAGGGGACTTGATGCGTCACATACCACAGAGTGACTGCTTGCTTCCGTACACCATGAGCCAGCGAGAAATACACACCTCCATTGCACAGTGGGTAATCATCAAGTTTCTGGCGAAAGAAGGCACCAAAGCTTCGGAAATTTTGAGAAGGCTCCATGCACAGTTTGGGGACACAACTCTTTCGGAGATCCAGGTCTATGAATGGCACAAACAATTTTTGGGAGAATGGGAAGAAGTGGAAAACAAGCCGCACCAAAGATGACCATGGATAAGCAACACTGCAAACAACATTCGTGCTGTACGTGACCTTATTGAAGAAGATCAGCGCATAAACATTCCTGAAATTGCTTTGCTCATAGGAATAAGTTTTGGAAGTGTTCAAGCCATCATCAATGATGAACTCAGACCTTCGGAAATTGTCTGCCTTGTGGCTACCTCGTCTCTTCACCAGGGGACAAAAATAAATTCTGCCAGGGTGTTTGTCGGAGGCATCTGAATTGCTATGAGGAGGGAGGATATGAATTTTTCCATCACATTGTGACTTCTGATGAGACTTGGGTTCATCATTACACCCCGGAGTCAAAACAAGCAAGCATGGAGTGGCGGGAATGAGGTGCAGCTGGCCCAGTCAAGGCCAAAACATGCCTTTCTGCTGGAAAGGTGCTTGCAACTGTTTTTTGGGACTATTCAGGCACACTAGAGTCCCGCTAATCTGAACCGGGTTAATCCGAAAGTCCGGTTAATCTGAACTGAAATATTCAATTTATTTAAAATTTCTCGTCATTGAAATGAAAGAACGTATTACAGAATGAAGATTTTCTTGCATTTTATTAGTCATATTTTAATAGAATAACTTAATGTAAACATAATTACAAATCATAAACCATCAATCACTGGTTGTTTATCTTTACAAAGTCTCTTAGTTTCTTTTGTCGTAGTGATTGGAACCTACTCGATGATGCAGTGTTAAACCAGCATCTCATAATCATCACATCAGTGGGCGTAGCAGCGGAGTGTTGCTCGACGTAGTGTACGGCAGGTTCTAAGGCGGCCGCGGCATCTGAATGTGATACTAGTTGTTCATTGTGGTCTTCTTCGTCGTCACTCTGTTCCTCATCAACTCCAGATTCTTTCTCCACCATAGTTAAATTTATTGGTCTGTCTGTAATTGATGACAGTCAGCTTCCATCCACTCGTTAATGTCATTTCTGTTGGCTTCCTCACACCCAGGAAGTTTTAGAACAATTTCAAGGAGAATGACATTCGCAGACGCTTCCACTGGTCTCGATGAATGTGAGACTCAGCCACAATTTCTTCCACGTTTTCCTCATTAACTGCTCACTGACACCCTCACATTCTGAGAGTGAGGCAGACCTATTAAATAAACATCACAAGCAGCACTTCACATCCCAGGCACAATGCAAAAGTGTAACCCATACCTATTTTAGCAGTTTTAGGAGACAAGTTTTAACCTAGTTTTAGTCATTTCCTCCTCTACGGGTTCTTAACTACCCTACTGTAATTTTATACACTATTTTATTAATGTAACTCCTAAAGAGTGGACATTTTAGATTATGGTATGTATTATACTGTATTGTAGAAACCGTTTTCCTCAGACAGTTGAGGCGCTGGCATTCTGACCCCAACTTGGCAGGTTCGATCCTGGCCCAGTATGGTGGTATTTGAAGGTGGTCAAATACGTCAGCCTCGTGTAAGTAGATTTACTGGCACTTAAAAGAACTTCTGGGGGAGAAAATATCGGCACCTAGGCATCTCCGGAAACCGTAAAAGTAGTTAGTGAGACGTAAAAACAATAACATTATTATTAGAAAATATTTTCCGGTTAATCCGAAAATTTTGTAATCCAAACAGACTCCGGTCCCAATTATTTCGGATTAACGAGACTCTACTGCATTTTGCTTGTGAATTTCTTGTGTGAATGAAGGACAGTGAATGCAGCATTTTACTGCCATCTTTTGGCCGAGACAAAGCTGCGTATCTCAACAAATGTTGCCGGCAACCGATCTGAGATGGTTTTCTTTTGCACAACAATGCAAGGCCACACACTGCTGTTGTAACACGGAAAAATCTGGAGGAAATGCATTGGACACCTCTGAAAATCCTCCTTACAGTCCAGACTTGTCACTTTGTGACCACCACTTGTTCGGACCACTGAAAGAAGAACTGGGAGCAAAGTGATTTCATGACGATGCAGCGGTAGAGGAGTATGTGCGAAACTGGCTGCACACCACATTCTTATTTTTTTCGAGTATGGCATAACAAAGTTGCCAACTCGGTGGCAAAAAATGTCTCAAATTTGGGAAACTATGTAGAAAAATGAGGTGCTTGTTGTGTATTTGTTGGCAGATTCAATAAAATTGTTAAAAGTAATTCCGGTTTATATTTGATTCACCTAGTGGAAAGACAGGAAAAATGAAACAAACACAAAATGGGACAACCATTATGTCAGGTCAGTGTGAGAAGGAGAAATATTCATACACTGCTGTCTAGAGAGACATTAACTCTCTCCTCCTCTGTCACAGTTCTTCTCATCTCCCAGCGAGCTCATTTCTGCTTCCCAGCCAGTAATCCTGTATGGCTCAGAAACTTGGAGCTTGACTAAGCAAAAAAGAAGAACCAAAAACTACTCATAAGGTTTCAGATCTTCAATTTTGATGTGGGAAGCATAGAATAAGAAGAAATCTGGATACACAAAGGAAGAAGGAAAAGGCAGAGAGATAAAGATGAATACATATGGTAAAGAAAATAGGAAAACAGTACAAGGGAATATACTCATCAATTCAAAAGAGAAAGAAAGGAACTGAGTAAGTTCACTGTGTGATTTAGGCCAGGATCAACGAATTGCTTGTACACACACTCTGCCTGGGCAATGAATAAAGTACCCGAGAAGTGCGGGCGAGAGGGGCGGGGGGAACACGTCGTCATTGGTAGGGGAAGGCCTAGGGCTGCGGCTAGTACAATGCGGTATGTGTTGTACCTGTTCCTCCTTACATACTTCATTGTATTATAATGTAACTTTATGAAGTAGAATAAGAGGTATACAGCAACTTTATTTCTAATACAAAGTAAACATGGTTGTTTTTTTTTGTGCATCTTCGAATGGTTCATGGTGTGGGTTACTGTAGTCACGTCCTAGTTCGTGAACCATGGGCAACGGCTGAGTGGCCTAGTAAGTGGTCCTGAGAGTCGGGATACCAGTTGCTATGGAATGGGAGTGGACATCTCGGACATATTCTGAGTCGTGGCCCTCCTTGTGCTCAGGCGGCTAAGACTACACAATTCATCGGTGGTCCATAACCCGTTAGAGGAGAGATCCTCACTTGGACTATGTGCAAGTAGGGTAGCATCCTGCTTCATGAATTGAGCGAGCTCAGAACATTTTAAGCAAGCCTCGGACCTATGGAAGTAATGGAGTCCCACTCCCATTTGACAGGCGAGGGACTCCTTGGAAACAACTTGGCGAACGAAATGGAATTTGATGGGGAGCTATCAACATTAATGGGGCTTATGGAAGAAAGAAAGTAGAACTGGCTGAGTCAGCAAAGCGGATACATCTGGATGTGCTAGGAGTAAGTGGTATTCGGGTAAGGGGAGATAACGAGGAAGAGATAGGAGATTATAAAGTGTACTTGACGGGTGTTAGAAAGGGAAGGGCAGAGTCTGGGATAGGGTTCTTTATCAGGAATACCATTGCATGCAACATAGTTTCTGTTAGGCATGTAAATGAGCAAATTATGTGGGTAGATTTGTCAGTTGGATGAATCAGGACTAGAATTGTCTCCATGTATTCACCATGTGAGGGTGCAGATGAGGATGAAGTTGACAAGTTTTATGAAGCATTGAGTGACATCATGGGTCAACAGCAAGGACAGAATAGTGCTAATGGGCGATTTCAATGCGAGAGTTGGGAAGAGAACTGAAGGATACGAAATGGTGATTGGTAAATGTGGGGAAGATATGGAAGCTAATTGGAACGGGAAGCGTTTGCTGGACTTCTGGGTTTAGCAGTTACGAATACATTCTTCAAGCATAAGGCTATTCACCACTACACATGGGAGGCTAGGGGTACCAGATCCATAACAGACTATATCTTAACCGACTTCGAATTCAGGAAATCTGTTAGGAATGTACGAGTTTTCCGGGGATTTTTCGATGATACAGACCACTATCTGATCTGTAGTGAACTAAGTATCTCTAGGCCTAGGGTAGAGAAAGTGAAATCTGTCTGCAAACGAATAAGGGTAGAAAATCTCCAGGATGAGGAAATTAGACAGAAGTACATGGATATGATTAGTGAGAAGTTTCAAACAGTAGACAGTAAGCAGGTTCAGGATATAGAAAGTGAATGATTGGCATACAGGGATGCTGTAGTAGAAACAGCAAGGGAATGCCTAGGAACAACTGTGTGTAAAGATGGGAAAAGACGAACATCTTGGTGGAATAATGAAGTGAGAGCAGCTTGTAAACGTAAAAAGAAGGCTTATCAGAAATGGCTCCAAACAAGGGCCGAGGCAGACAGGAATCTGTATGTAGATGAGAGAAACAGTGCGAAACAAATAGTTGTTGAATCCAAAAAGAAGTCGTAGGAAGATTTTGGTAATAACCTGGAAAGGCTAGGTCAAGCAGCAGGGAAACTTTTCTGGACTGTAATAAAGAATCTTAGGAAGGGAGGGAAAAAGGAAATGAACAGTGTTTTGAGCAATTCAGGTGAACTCATAATAGATCCCATGGAATCACTGGAAAGGTGGAGGGAATATTTTGAACATCTTCTCAATGTAAAAGGAAATCATCCTGGTGGTGTTGCGAACAGTCAAGCTCATGGGAAGAAGGAAAATGATGTTGGTGAAATTACGCTTGAGGAAGTGGAAAGGATGGTAAATAAACTCCATTGTCATAAAGCAGCAGGAATAGATGAAATTAGACCTGAAATGGTGAAGTACAGTGGGAAGGCAAGGATGAAATGGCTTCATAGAGTAGTAAGATTAGCATGGAGTGTTGGCAAGGGAACAAGGAGGATTGCAGCAACTATCGAGGTATCTCATTGATTTGTGTACCAGGCAAAGTATTCACTGACATCTTGGAAGGGAGGGTGCGATCAGTCGTTCAGAGAAAGTTGAATGAAAAGCAGTGTGGTTTCAGACCACAGAGAGGTTGTCAGGATCAGATTTTCAGTATGCGCCAGATAATTGAAAAATGCTACGAGAGGAATAGACAGTTATGTTTATGTTTCGTAGATCTAGAGAAAGCATATGACATGTACCGAGGGAAAAGATGTTCACTATATTGGGGGACTATGGAATTAAAGGCAGATTATTAAAATCAATCAAAGGCATTTATGTTGACAATTGGGCTTCAGTAAGAATTGATGGCAGAATGAGTTCTTGGTTCAGGGTACTTACAGGGGTTAGACAAAGCTGTAATCTTTCACCTTTGCTGTTCGTAGTTTACATGGATCATCTGCTGAAAGGTATAAAGTGGCAGGGAGGGATTCAGTTAGGTGGAAATGTAGTAAGCAGTCTGGCCTATGCTGACGACTTGGTCTTAATGGCAGATTGTGCCGAAATCCTGTAGTCTAATATCTTGGAACTTGAAAATAGGTGTAATGAGTATGGTATGAAAATTAGCCTCTAAATTGATGTCAGTAGGTAAGAAATTCAAGAGAATTGAATGTCCGATTGGTGATACAAAGCTAGAACAGGTCGATAATTTCAAGTATTTAGGTTGTGTGTTCTCCCATGATGGTAATATAGTATGTGAGATTGAATCAAGGTGTCGTACAGCTAATGCAGTGAGCTCGCAGTTGCAATCAATAGTATTCTGTAAGAAGGAAGTCAGCTCCCTGACGAAACTATCTTTAGATCGGTCTGTTTCCAGACCAACTTTGCTTTACGGGAGCGAAAGCTGAGTGGACTCAGGATATCTTATTCAGAAGTAACAGACATGAAAGTAGCAAGAATGATTGCTGGTACAAACATGTGGGAACAATGGCAGGAGGCTACTCGGAATGGAGATACAGGCTAATTTAGGAATGAACTCGATGGATGAAGCTGTACGCATAAACTGGCTTCGGTGGTGGGGTCATGTGAGGCGAATGGATGAGGATAGGTTTGTGTTTGAGTCATCAATCCATAGACTGGTTTGATGCAGCTGTCCATGCCACCCTATCCTGTGCTAACCTTTTCATTTCTACATAACTACTGCAGCCAAGATCTGCTCTCATCTGCTTGTCATATTCAAACCTTGGTCTACCCCTACTGTTCTTACCACCTACACTTCCTTCAAAAACATCTTAAGATGTGTCCTATCATTCTATCTCTTATTCTTGTCAAATTTAGCCAAATCAATCTCCTCTCGCCAATTCGATTACCTCTTCATTTGTGATTCGATCCATCCATCTCACCTTCAGCATTCTTCTGTAACACCACATTTCAAAAGCTTCTATTCTCTTTCTTTCCGAGCTAGTTATCGTCCATGTTTCACTTCCATACAATGACACGCTCCATACGAAAGTCTTCAAAAACATCTTTCTAATTCCGATATCAAAGTTTGAAGTGAGCAAATTTCTTTTCTTAAGAAAGCTCTTCCTTGCTTGTGCTTGTCTGCATTTTATGTCCTCCTTACTTCTGCCATCATTAGTTATTTTACCACCCAAGTAACAATATTCATCTACTTCCTTCAAGACTTCATTTCCTAATCTAATATTTCCTGCATCACCTGCCTTCGTTCGACTGCAATCCATTACTTTTGTTTTGGAGTTATTTATTTTCATCTTGTACTCCTTACCCAAGACTTCGTCCACACCATTCAGCAACTTCTCGAGATCTTCTGCGGTCTCAGATAATAATATCATCGGCAAATCTCAAGGTTTTGATTTCCTCTCCTTGGATTGTGATTCCCTTTCCAAATTCCTCTTTGATTTTCTTTACTGCCTGTTCTATGTAAACATTGAAGTGGGAAGGGAGACAAACTGCAGCCTTGCCTCACTCCTTTCTGGATTACTGCTTCTTTTTCAAAGCCCTCGATTATTATCACTGCAGACTGATTTTTATACAGATTGTAGATAATTCTTCGTTCTCGGTATCTGATCCCAATCACCTTCAGAATCGTAAATAGCTTGGTCCAATCAACATTATCGAATGCCTTTTCTAGATCTATGAATGCCAAGTACGTGGGCTTGTCCTTCTTGATTCGATCCTCTTAAGATCAGACGTAAAGTCAGGATTGCTTTACGTGTTCCTACACTTCTTCTGAAGCCAAATTGATCTTCTCCTAACTCAACTTCAACTTGTTTTTCCATTCTTCTGTAAATAATACATATTAAAATTTTGCAGGCATGAGATACTAAACTAATGGTGCGGTAGTTTTCACACTTGTCAGCACCGGCTTTCTTGGGGATAGGTATAACAACATTCTGCCGAAAATCATATGACACTTCTCCTGTCTTATACATCTTACACACTAAATGTAATAACCTTGCCATGCTGCTTTCTCCTAAGGTAGTCAGTAATTCAGAAGGAATGTCATCAATTCCAGGTGCCTTGTTCCTATTTAGGTCTCTCACAGCTCTGTCAAACTCTGACCTCAAAACTGGGTCTCCCATTTCATCAGCATCAACAGCCTCTTCTTGTTCCAGAACCAAATTATCTACATCTTTACCTTGATACAACTGTTGGATATGCTCCTGCCATCTTTCTGCTTTGTCTTCTTTCCCTAGAAGTGGCTTTCCATCTGAGCTCTTAATATCCATACACCTAGATTTCCTTTCTCCAAAGGTTTCCTTGATTTTCCTGTATGCAGCATTTACCTTTCCCTGGACCATAAATCCTTCGACATCCTTGCACTTTCTATCCACTTGATTCTTTAATCACCTGTATTCTTTTCTGCCCTCTTCATTTCTAGCATTCTTGTATTTTCGTCATTCATCAATCAGGTCTAGTATCTCCTGAGTTATCCACTGATTCTTAGTTGATCTTTTCTTCCTTCCTAACATCTCTTCAGCAGCCCTACTGACTTCATTTTTCATGACTATCCACTCTTCCTCTATTATGTTTCCTTCAGCCTTTTCATTTAGCCCTTGTGTCACATGTTCCTTAAAACAATCCCTCATACTCTTTTCTTTCAACTTGTCTAGATCCCATCTTTTTGCATTTTTTCCTTTCTTCAATATCTTCAACTTCAGATGGCATTTTATGACCAACAAGTTGTGGTCAGAGTCCACGTCTGCTCCTAGGAAAGTTTTGCAATCCAACACCTGATTTCTGAATCTCTGCCTAATCATAATGAAGTCTATTTGATACCTTCCAGTGTCTCCAGGTCTCGTCCACCTATACAGCTGTCGTTTTTGGTGTTTGAACCAAGTATTGGCAAGGACTAAATTATGATCAGTGCAGAATTCAACCAGCCGACTTCCTCTTTCGTTCCTTTGTCCCAATCCAAATTCTTCTACTGTATTACCTTCTCCTCTTTGGCCTACCACTGCATTCCAGTCTCCCATCACAATTAGATTCTTGTCACCTTTTACATATTGTATTAAATCTTCTATCTCTTCATATATTCTTTCGATTTCCTCACCATCTGCTGAACTAGTAGGCATATAGACCTGCACTATTGTGGGGGGTATTGGTTTGGTGTCAATCTTGACGACAATAATTCTTTCACTATGCTGGTCGTAGTAGCTTACCCGCTGCCCTATTTTCTTATTCATTATTAAACCAACTCCTGCATTTCCCCTGTTTGATTTAGTGTTGATAATTCGGTAGTCGCCTGTCCAAAAATCCTGTTCTTCCTGCCAACGTACTTCACTTATACCAACTACATCTAACTTTAGTCTTTAGGTTACTTAGGAGAATTATGGACTCTGTTATGGAGGTTAAGAGAAGTAGAGATAGACCAAGACGACGATGGTTAGACTCAGTTTCTAACGATTTAAAGAAAAGAGGTATAGAACTAAATGAGGCCACAACACTAGTTACAAATCGAGGATTGTGGCGACGTTTAGTAAATTCTCAGAGGCTTGCAGACTGAACGCTGAAAGGCTTAACAGTCTATAATGATAATGAATGTATGTATGTATGTATGTATGTATGTATGTATGTATGTATGTATGTATGTATGTATGTATGTATGCATCTTCGAAACTGATAGTTGTTTTCTTCCCGTAAAGATAAAAAGATCAGAGGATTAGACATCTTCAGCTACATATGTTTAGGTGTATTGCAAGGACACATTCCTGTTATCTTAATGTTAAAACACACATTTCAAAAATTTTAACTTAATTGTACTAAAAAGTACGTGACATGGAAAAAAAGAGGGTGAGGAGGGGGGAGTTCATGGATGGAAAGGAAATATAGTACATTAACTAATTCTCACTAAAATATTCAGGCAAGCAACTCAATGTTGAAAACATCCTGGGGAGCTACAAATTTTAGGTAAATAAAATGTAATAAAGTATGAGAATATATTCTTTATTTATTCCTAAAAATTACAATCCTTACTTAATCATCATTATCCAGTATATTAGAAAAGCAGTTTGCCTTTTTCTACCACTATGAGCACTAATGTGAGTCAATGCAGAGTTTCACTCACGCCCTTATAACTACATTCGGTGCGGACATTTAAAAAAAATAAAAAACGCCCGATGTTATTGAACCAAAGAAAACATTACAGAAAGAATTATGCAAATAAGTTAATTTGGCTGGGATTTGAATCAAAATGAAAACAAGTAAAGAAACAAGCGATTTTAGGCTGTTTTTCCACAACTGCATTTCGGTCAAAAGTGATTTTTGAAATTTTCTTTTTAAAGTTTGATAGATCTATCCAACATTCACAATTTGAAAACTTTCCAGGCCCTTTAACCCTTCAACTTTTGGCACAATTGAGGAAATTACTTTATTTTACATTTTTCATAGTATAGGATCCCCTACTTTGTGTGCTAATAAATGTTTTCAGCATTAAAATCATCTCCATAAAATGTATATCAAAGGGCACTACGCAGATGGAAGCAATTTTGCTATGATTCAATTGCCTGCCAGGTTTTCCTTCATGAACACATCCACATATGTGGACAAGAGTACAGGCAGTAGCGGCAACTGGGAATTAAAAGTGCAAGGGCAAAATAATATACAGAAAACAAACAGTACTTGGGTTTGTGGAATATAGCGGTAGATGGGGGAAAGGGGGGGAGGTATATACATTAAAACAAATAAAGGACACAAAATGGTAAGCTTTTTATGCTCTCTCAGCGAATTTCGACAGAGAGGCGAAGATTGACAGTTTACCAACTTAAATGCGGTAATAATAGTTTTTTGAGATTTTGATTCAACACTCTACAATGAAACTTTCGCCAAAGGAACAATATTACACATTTATTCCAAATTTTTTTAAAAAAAGCGTGATTATACAATTAAAACCATTCAGTATTTAACTATACACTAAAAGACTAACAGACACTAAAGAGACCACCAGAGTGACAAATGCACGTGGCAAAATGGTGAATCGTACCTCAGTGTCTATGTCTTAGCAAAAAAAAAAAAAATTCTTTTAAAAAAGCCCTGGTACCCTTGCTCATGCACAGGCAAAGTCTCCACTATTTGCTGTGGCGCTAATACAAATCGGTTAGCCGGAACGAAGAACATTTTGTGCGTATTTTTTCTTAAAATTTTGGTAATAATTAAAGAAAATAAAGAAAAGAATTATCTGATAAGACAACATGGCTTGTACAAATGGCTTTTTTTAATAAATCCTATAATTCCGAGTTTTAGCTGGTTAAAATGGAATAAAAATGTAATATTTTCTCCAAAATGTTGATGATGATGCTTGTTGTTTAAAGGGGCCTAACATCTAAGGTCATTGGCCCTCTCCAAACAGAGGGGGGCGGGGAGTGCCCACCCTCGCCCCCCCTAGTCGCCGCTACTGCGTACAGGTCATTCAATTTTCATCGGATTGATTGTGAAGTGTTACTATAGTAGTGAGTGACCAGTGGAACTGTCATGAACACTGTAGTGTCTGATCTTTTAGGTCAGTGTTATCATGTGAGTGTTGTGAAATAGCACCGAAAATCAACAGTTATTAGGAAGTGTATGTTACAGTCCTTTTCCATGATTATTTTTCGTACACACACGTTGTGAAACGCACGTGGCAGGGCCAAAATAGAAGACAGTCATCGCAGTGGATGAAGCTTGCATCCTTATTGGGCAATTACACACCGCGACATCAATGCAAATCAGCGCAGCAATTTTGTTTGACACTGCCGGGATAGTTTCCCACATGTGTTTAGAGTTGTCATACGATTCAGTTAGGCGAGTAAGTTGTTGATGATATGCAATGTTGGAAAAAACAGTGCAAGTGAATGGTATTACACCTATATACAGGACAGACATCCCATAATTGTATGGAGTGGACTCAAACCAGATGCAGATCCATATGGACAAGGTCTGAAGTCACATTGCCAGAACAGCTCTGTGTTTTTTTATCAGGAAATGGAATAGGAATTAGGAATTCATGTAACTCCATTTCAACATGTTCTTATGAAGAGTCCTGATGCCTATCCAATGAATTTCTGAGCATCTGGGCGGTTGGAAAGACGGCTCCAACATCAACGTCTGTGAACCATGGATGGTTTATGGAAAGCTTGCAGGGAGAAATGGGACAGAATTCTCATGCCTGTCCACTGCCGGAGTTTTGCTTCAATGGAAGCTTTGATGTCAGGCGACAGTCCACAGTGCTGGGGATCTGATGGCAGTGATGAGGTCTCTCGTAAGGTGAGTACACCTGAAAATTGGTCAGGCATAAACCAAACAATCTTCTGTATCTTTCTTTCAATGTATAATATGGTAGAAAACTTGTAAACTGTTAAAGAGCTGTTGTTCAACCTGAAAATTCTGTAGTCCAGGAATATAATTTTAAAATTACAAATTTACATTCAAAATATCATTCGTTTTTACAAAGCATCCTGAAATGTAATAACAAAGTTACTCATGGCAAGAAGTTCCTCTTATATAATAAACTCCAGGTTGTTGTCCACATCCCAACTTTGATCAATCTGATATTTTGCAGCAGAGACAAGTTGTAAATGAGTGCATTTAGCCTCAGAATCACTACCTCTTTTAATTCTGTCACATTCCATTCCTTTCCTTGGTCTCTACAGCAACTGGGAGGAATGAGTGGCAACATTTCCAAAACATAGAACTCGATAGGTGAAGCATTACCTGATCCTGTAATAATTAAGGAGGGGTGGGGATTTCCTGCAGGGCAGTGTTATTGGACCTTTATAATTTCTTATTATTATAAAACTTTATTGGCCACATTGGACCACCTGAGTCTTTCGTGTACACTTTTTATTTGAAGGTTGTACTGTTTGATTCTTCTTATCTGCCCAGTACTTCTTCATTTGTTTTGATTGTAGTGTTCTTAATTTATCTGAAATCTCTACAGTCCTTCTGTGCATCATTTCAGTTGAAAATTTGTGATTCTTAAGAAGGGTGGTAATTTTATTCTTGTTCTCTGCATCTGTAATTTCGAGTCCAACTGTTTGGAGATCCTCTTGAATTTCTTTGATCCAATGCCCTCCTGTCTTCTTTCCCAGATTACTCATCATTAGTTGTCATAAAATCCTTTTTTCTGGTAATCGTAAGATGTGAAAGAAATAAGAGATTCTTTTCTTCTTCACCATGTTGGTAACTGGGTCAATCTCTCGATAGACAGTTTCAATGGGGAGGATTCTCCAGGCTCCTTCAACCTGGTACTTTTTACTTATGCAAGTTCTGATAATTCTTATTTCAGTTTTGGGGAGCTGATCAATTCTTCTTTCACTTTTAATTTGGAACAGGTTTTGCAAGTGTAAGTGGCTTCAGGCAAAGCTACAGTTTTGTAGTGTTGGAGCTTAGTGTCTATTGACAAGCATTCTTTTTATAAGTTGACCAAGTTAAAAATGGTGCTTTTTTAATTTTGTTGGTTCTATTTATCCATGTTGCTTTCTTGCTTAAGTTGTTTATAATGATTTCTCCAAGGTATTTAAATTGTAGGACTATGTTAATTTTTTGATCATTTATGTCAAGGGGTTTCATTGGCATGATCTCAATTTTCTCAAAGAATATTTGTAATCCTATTTTTAATGCAATTTTCTGGAGACTGGTGATCTGAACATGGACTTCTTCCATGTCAAGGGCTAAGAGAGCCCAATCATCTGCAAACCCTAGGCAGTTTGTCCTTATTGAGGGTTTTGCTCCAATTTTGAATTTAGGTGGTTTTCTTTTTGCCTAATTTTCATGATGTAATCTAGAGCCACATTTTTTCCTTATATATATATATAAAGGAGAATGCGTGGCTCAGGTGGCAGCACGCCGGCCTCTCACCGCTGGGGTCTGTGGTTCAAATCCTGGTCACTTCACGTGAGATTTGTGCTGCACAAAGCAGAGGCGGACAGGTTGTTCTCCGGGTACTCCAGTTTTCCCCGTCATATATCATTCCAGCAACACTCTCCAATATCATTTCATTTCATCTGTCATTCATTAACCATTGCCCCAGAGGAGTGCGACAGGGTTCGGCAGCCGGCAAAATTCCTATCCTCGCCGCTAGTCGGGGGGCTTCATTCATTCCATTCCTGACCTGGTTGAATGACTGGAAACAGGCTGTGGATTTTCATATACTTATATAAATCAGTGATAAAAGTAAAGAACTGAAATCACAGATATGGCTTGTTGCAAATAATGTTAAACTATATAGCGTAGTAAATAAGCTACAGGATTGTGAGTGACTGCAAAAAGACCTAGACAATGTTGTGAGTATTGATAAACTTAACCACGATAGGTTAATATGGTTGTTTGATCCATATTCACTTGTCTGAATCTATTAGTTTTACTTGAGTCCGCCTTGTCAATACACCTTATAATGAAAGAAAACTATTTATTTTACCATACATGTTTCGGGGAGTCATCCATTCCCTTCATCAGGGGTCAGTTCAAAGAATGAATAATTTAAATCTGTTAAACAATTTCTTAGCCTGGCTGGCATACTCTCTGTTGATAAACTTAACCATGATAGGTTAATGTGGTTGTTTGATCTGTACTGACTCAAGTAAAACTAATAGATTCAGACAATCTGAATGGGCATCCACCTTTGGGTCGATAACAACACACAATATGAAGGATGGGATCGCTAATCGCTGTATATTATATCTTTCATTCTGGTAAGTCATCCAATCCCTTCAACAGTGATCAGTTCAAAGAATAAATAATATAAATCTGTTAAACAATTTCTTAGCCTGGCTGGCATACTCTCTGTTGATAAACTTAACCATGATAGGTTAATATGGTTGTTTGATCTGTACTGACTCTAGTAAAACTACTAGATTCAGACAATCTGAATGGGCATCCACCTTTGGGTCGATAACAACACACAATATGAAGAATGGGATCGCTAATCGCTGTATATTATATCTTTCATTCTGGTGGTCCTGCAGCTCTGCAGATCGTATTATAAAGCCGCGCCTGCTGCACATTAAAACCTTTTAAAAAAATAATTGATTTTGGACTGAACTTTAAGGATCTCACTGTGAACTGAAACAGCTGAATGAATGACAATGAGATGATCGTATATATCCATTGAGAAATAATTCTGTTAAAATAACCAAGAAAACAGTCTACATACTCTTCAGCTTCTCTAATAGTGATTTTTCATTTTCCTTTCATTTTCACTGTCATTTGAACTTTCTGGTTATTTCACTAAGTCAACAATGTTGTCACTAGAAACTTCCTGAAACATTGGCTCTTCTTGGTCCATTGCTATGAGTTCTGTTGTGTCTTCCTCAGATGAACCAGATTTGTCCAATTATGAGTCTTTTGGTGAGATTATGAACACGAGGACATTACACTTGCGCCATAGATGTGTCAGTGCCCTTTCTTTACAAGTGTCTGATGAATAGAGTGGATTGCTCAACATTGTTGGAGTTCATTACATTACATGTTCCTCGCTGCAATACTAGGCAAAGGTATGTTTTCCATCTGCCTAAAGTGAGAACTGTGGCTCAGGCAAAGTCATGGCTGCTGAACGCACTAAAATCACTGAACGAGGTGGGTAAATCAGTGGACCTTTATCACACACACCCCTCTAAAATTAGACGTGCCCTAATGAACTCATGAATGTAAGGTCCTCTCTGAATAAATATATAAATGTCTCTAGATTCAGTTTAATCATGGCAATTATTTAAGGAAAGTAATTTTTATTTATTTAAGGTGTTGTAATTATGTGTATATAAATATTTCTAGATTTAGTTTAAACTTGTTAATTAGTTTTATTTATTTACTTAAGGTGTATTTGTTATATATAATGTTTTATTGAATCATCTATAATTGGGTAAATAACCTGTTGATAATAAATAAATAAACCTATCTATCTATCTGGTAGTGATTCAAGTGTTGGACTAGCAGTTCCTTATTATTGTAACTGAAACTTCTCCCCATGCAACTTTAATGTCAAATGGAGCATCCTTTAATGACAAACTGACAACAGAATCCCCAACATTGATCTGTTGAATTTTTTTTCCCCAGTTGATACCACCTATAATGTGATTTAAAACTTTTGATTATTCCGTGTCCAGAGACTGAAGATATTCAGGACATTAAAAAGAAAGAAATTCTACTCTGACAATGCTTATATTACCTGGAGTTTTTTTGACATGGCTCATTGTCAAGAATGAGTCCCACATTGCAATTCCTTATTCTCATGTAACTGTTGAAATCTTTGATCCATCTGTCATATTTGCCAGTGGTTATCTATGTCTTTCTATCGTACTTATACCAGTACTCAATGTAAACTGATGGGTTAAAATGTTTGAATCACCAAGGTTTAGCAGACTTACCATTCACTGACACCTTTCTTTTATCACTACCGTTGGCATTTGAACAAAATTCAATGGTTATTCTGACTTTGTATTTCTTGCAATGCCTCAATCAATTATTCACCACTGATCTGCATTTAGTGCAATTACCCAGGTGGCAGGTTCCCTATCAATTGCTTACCTGATCTTTTCTTTTAAAATTTCAATGAATTTGGAAGTTTATAAAAATTTAACCCCTTCCTCTTCCTATAAATGCATATTTGCCCCAATTTGTTCTCTTGACTTCCAACTTTATTTTCATTCCTACTTTTAAAAACACCACTCAGGCTTATTTGTCTACTAATGTCATTCCATGTCATCTCTCCACTGACAGCTCAGAACATACCACTTAGTCAAGCAGCTCATCTCCTTTCTCCCAAGCCTTCCCGGGCCAAAGTTGGCAACAATTTTGTAATGCTACTTTTTTGTCAGAAATCACCCAAAACAAATCAAGCTGCTTTTCTTTGGATTTTTTTGTAGCATTTTGATTTTGCTTTATCAGGTTGCATACAATAAAATAAAGCAGTTTCATCCATATAGTACACATCACTTGCATTGTAATTTTTAATGATTGCTGAAAACATTTTTGCAGGCTCTCCTGTACAACTGCCCAGTCAACTTCTGCCGCCCCACTATGCTTTGCATGCTGCATCAGCCCAGGGTGTTTTGTGAAACGAAACAGTCGACCACTGACACCTAATTTGTCACCAATGAGCTTTGCTTGGTTTCTAATGACCTCACCACTTCCAGTTCCGTTTTTTCAAGTTGTCAACAATGAAAAATGATTTGCAATGTTCTGCTCACTAGCAGAAGAATACTGCTCTTTATAAGTATAGTACGCGCACCTTTTCTTGAGCCCGGATCTCCATAGTAACGAATGGGAACCAGGGCTCAAGAAAAGGTGCGCGTACTATACAAACATTTTGCTTCTCTCTTACATTTAATGTTGTTTGCTTATTCATCGTAGAATCTTTCACGCACAGGGCAGAATACACAGATATGTCTGAAGTTCCAAAGCTATTCTTAGAAACAGTCCACAGAGAAATGCTGCAAGGAAATTCCCACTGCATGCCATGATCATTCTTCCAGAGCAGGTTCAGTAAATCCCTTGCACTATGCCACTCAAGAAACCAAGCTTCTAATGAGGGTTGATAGCAACCAACCACTTCATATTCCTAAAGGATTAGGCAAGAGCCACGTTTCCATTTGAAGATAAATTTTCCGGGTTCCTGTCGATAATAATTTTAATCAACAGTTAACGATCTATTACACTTCTACATTGTACATCACTTCTGTACCTGTGCTACCAATGGTGGATGGGAGGAGGCAGGGGTAACATTATATCAAGATTATTACCATGCTACTTCCATCAGGAATATCTCATCATGGGTGATAACTGAAGGTGGTAGTATATAAGGGTTTGACTATATATTTGTCTTAATTTAGGTAATATTCAAATTTATATGAAAACACAATAACTTTCACTTAACAAGGAACATTCAGCCTCCTCATATCAGATGGCAAAACACCTTTGTTAGACTGTGGACCAGGATAGCGAAGAACAGTTACCTCCCAATACATCACAATACAGATGACAATGCCATAATGAGACTCACATCACAGAAACCTGTCCAGAAGACGGCAAACGAATTAGTTAATTCATATTTCAAGACTGATGAAATATGGAAACACGAATGGTCTCAATCACACCCTCATGGCATTGTCAACATCAGAGCTCCAAGTACAAAATTGCCTGGGTTCAACCTTCCTCACTCCACCTGGACCACACCCAACGGGATATGCTGCGGAGTCGGAATAAGTGCTTCTGTTCTGTATCAGTGGGGCTGGAAAGACTCTCCAGCTTGTGACTGTGGTGCTGAAGTGCAAACCATCGTGCACACATTCTGAAGGACTGCCCTCTGCGAGCTTTTGCTGGTTCCATCGAGTGACCCCAGAGGCTCTCTCTTGGCTGGAAGAGCTGGACATTCATCTATAAGAGACTGAAAGACCCTCCACATTAACCTTCTTAATGTGGAGTTTGTATGTATATATTTTTTTTTTAATGTACTGTATATAGTCAATATTTTTGTGATTGTTAAAAACTTGTACATAGTCAATTGTCAACTGTATTATCCTTTGGTGTAAGGAACTAAACCTGCCTTTTGGCTGCTAATACTGTAGCTCTAACATACTGCATATGGCACTGTATATTACCGTTGCACTTATGGAAATTGCTACATGATAATTAGACCTTGGATTTTAGGTAAAAATATATTTTGTTCCTTAAGAGAAAACTTAAAATGAAGTTGTCTTTACACATTTCATGTACTGTATTTTTAAGGTTAAAATAGTGGTCTTACAGTGCCTAAAAGTGCCTATTTTGACATTAAAACATACATTCACCTATATTCCTATTTTTTAATCCCTAAATAGATAAAATGCTTTTAATTTATTCTGAGAAAGTAAAATATTTGCCGATTCGTTTTCAGTATTTTGAACAGTATATTCTTGAAATACTTTTCAAACAAAATCTTAAAATCAGGAAGTTGTAAACCATACTCCCCGGAAGTTCTTAAGGATCTCCTACAGTGCTACACACCCGTAGTGAGTGTCACAAGTATCCCAAGTTCTTCAAGCCGTTTTTTTATTAAAAGGTCACAGAAGTTTCCCAGCTTCATATTGGATGATAAAATTCGTAGCAAAGAGGTAAGTGAAATTTGTTTTAAATTTCCCCATAAGGAGTTATTATCAATTTAGCAAAATAATAATGGTATTCTAATTGATAAATGTCTTAGGAATGTAAAACTGAAGCTGCTTAAAATATATTTTTAGAACCTACCTTTTAACTTTTAAGAGTTAGTTTAGCCACCTAAAATAAACATTTTAGCACCTAAAAATCTGAGGTCTAGTGATAAAGTTGCAGGAGAAATACTAACCCACAGCATATATATAATAATAGCATTTATTTATTTATTTAGTCTGATCCAGGACACCCTAGATTTGCCATAAGACACAGAATAATACACAATAACAATTTTGAGGGAAGATAAAAAGATTAATGTTTTTAAAAAAATGATAGGTTACAATTAACCATGTTAAATGGCATGAACTCCATATAAATGGTGACAAAGAATCGAAACGGAGTATTTGATGAGTGAGACGACTATCTCATCCTGTAGGCTTCTCGCTAGTTTATATTTTTGTCGCCATGTGACGAAAGATTTTGGAATTGTTCCCCTCGCGCCAAAGAACCTTACCGGCCAATGTTCTTCTTTTTTTTTGCTAGTTGCTTAAAGTCGCACCGACACAGATAGGTCTTATGGCGACGATGGGACAGTAAAGGCCTAGGAATGGGAAGGAAGTGGCCGTGGCCTTAATTAAGGTACAGCCCCAGCATTTGCCTGGTATGAAAATGGGAAACCACAGAAAACCATCTTCAGGGCTGCCGACAGTGGGGTTCGAACCCACTATCTCCCGGATGCGAGCTGACAGCTGCGCACTCCTAACCGCACGGCCAACTCGCCCAGTGGCCAATGTTCTAAGCTGGAATATGTCATATAGTGGTTTCCACATGTGCAATGATGATATATCATAGTATTACATGCTTGGTTTAGATTACTGGAATTCTATCATGTACCCAAGAGCACAAACAAATAAGAATATTTTATTAAAATAGGTGTTACAATCACAGGATAAAATGAGTTTCAAATATCAGGTAAAAAATCACATACAGTACTGAGACCAGCTCAGAGCACACAGTTCATGCCACATGCTGCCTCTGATTTTATTATCATCATTTTCATTTCCCGTTTCCAGCTTTCTGGGTCATGTTGTGAATCAAGGACCTCCATTGCTGCCTATCTCTCCACCACTCTTCTCCGTTTTTAAGTACATCTTCTGGTTTTCTACCCCTCTTCTCTATGCACTCCCATAGTGAATCTGTCTTTCTTTTTCGGGGTCTTCCTCCTGGTCTCTTTCCCATTAACTTCTCTGAAAGGACTTTCTCTGACACTCTCTCTTCTCCCATTCTCATCATGTGCCCATACCACTTTAGCTTTGTTGTTTCTATCCTGTCTTGAAGTTTCAAGATTCCTGTCCTTTTCCTTATCTCTTCATTTCTAATTCTATCCTTTCTGGTCTTGCCCTCGATACCTCTTAGGAATTTCATCTCCGCTGCCTGTATTCTACTCTCCTCTCATTTTGTTGTAGACCGCGATCCAGCTGCATAAGCTAGTATGGGTTCATAATAGGTTGAATATAATACTTTCTTACAATTCTTCAGGACATCTTGGTTCCACAAAATACCTACACTCTGGTAGAAGCTGTTTGCTTGTTGTATTCCTTTTCCAATTTCCTTGGTTATCTTTCCATCTTTTGTGATCATACTTCCAAGTACTTGAAACTTTTAACCACTTCCAGAATTTTACCATTCAGTTTTATCTTTCTTCTTCCTTCCCTCCTTCCTCTTGTCATCACTATTGTTTTACTTTTGTCTGTGCATACTTTCATTTAATATCTTTCTGTCTCTTGATTCCATACATCTACTTGTTTTTGCACTTTCGTTTCATCCTCACCCCATATCACTATATCATCTGCAAACAACATGGCTTTTGTTGCCTCTCTTCCCAATCTCTGTTGAATGTTCTTATGAATTTCATCCATGACTATGATGAATAGTATGGGGGATAGTACACTTCCCTGTCAGAAACCAGTTTCAACTTTAAACCGTTTTATTTTTCCTACACTAATCTTCACGCTACTAACACAATTTTTGTACACAGCTTTTATCATCTTTACTTCCACTCTGCAAATAACCTCAGCCTTTGTGGGTGGGGTTAACTTCCAATAAGTAACCAGGGGAACCTGACCCCTGCAGAGCGCATCCCCAGGTGGCGGATAGGGGTTCCCTACAGTACATAGGGCTGATTGAAATACCAAATACAACCTGCGGACCAACAGGTAGCCAATTCCTGAGGGCTTTAAAATACTGGGACACCCTCTCTCCAGGGATCATAAATATGGAGGGCCCTTGCCCTGGGTTATGGATGAAGACCTCAACAGCATCTACGGCGGAGAAGATGGACTTCGGTACGGTGGAGATGGCGGAAGGGGCAAACCCGTAGCGTCTGTACTCCAGAGGAGCAGCTACAAAAAGTGTCTGACTCCATGTTAGGGGCGGCCTAATTTGAACCTGACAGAAGATAATAAAATGCCTTTGGGAGTGGTGAACCCATCGTGCAAACAGCCTATTAAATGAGTGCGAGTGCCTCTGATTTTATAAATAGCTTAAATATACCATATAGACATTACACTAACAAGCAAACTAAGATGAAGCAAGTGAACACAACACTAGGAAAACTGGTATACAGAACTGGTAACATTACCTCGCAAAACTAAAACATGGTAGAAATTTGTATATGGAAACATTGGATGAGATTTGCCATTCCAAACTTTGTTTGTAATTATGATAAGGTTAAGATATGGTTTGAAGGCTGAGGATGACTTTGAATAAAGTTGAAACTTAACTCTTTGAATTGGAGACATTTGTGGTAAAAGCTACATCTTAACCTTCTCTGTACTCTATCATTAAGAAAGGTCCAATTACAACAAGGTTTCCTTAGTCCATATGTCCAAATTTAAAGCATCTGTTTTGTTCATTGACAACATTTAAGCCTACTTCCACATCTACAACATTTGCTAATGGTTTTTACAATTAAGAAGAAATATTTTAGACAAAAGAAAGACACTGCATGTTGATTTTATTATTTTTCTCAACTCATTTTATAATGTCATATGTGTCCTCCTGTTTTTAAGATTATTTATTCTGGAATTTGATAAAAATGCCTAAAAAGTAAAAGTCAAGTCAATATGGAACTGATGATGAAATTTGTCACTTGTAATATCTGGAAATAATTTCATATTCAACTCTGTCAGTTTCTATGAATCACTTGGAAATCCGTGAAGGTTACAGGAATTCATTCGGGAGTTCATCTGGTGAAGTTCTGATATGTGTCATAAATTTTATAAATTTTGTCTTTCAAATAAATTTGTAATCTCAGTCAAAACTCATCCAAGTAAATCAACATAGAACTACACTAATGAACAATAACGTGCTATGTTGTAATAATAATAATTGAGACACAAAGTAAACAACTGGGAAGCTACATCAGAGCAACAACAACAACAACAAAAACAGTACAGACCAATGTGTTTGGAAGAATGTAAACAAGCCTTCTCGGAAAGAATGAAAGCCTATTGGAATGGCAACAAGAATTGGTTGAGTTATTTGCGTAACGTCTTCCAATATTGGGAGAATGCACTACTACTAATAATACAGTAATAATAAAATACATCACTGAAATATTGTTTCCCAATTGTTTTCCCGCCCCACAAATCATTTCCTGTCTATACCGTTGTACCGTTCATTATGCTTTTAAACCATAGCGTAATAACGGGGCTTAAAATGTATTTAAAGAAATTAAAACAAAGAATTAGGTGATAAGACAACAAATGATATACTTTGGATATCCTGATCATTTTTTATTGTTATCACATGCAGGAGCAATACAAAAGCTGTGTACTCCAGACATAATGTCTTCTTAGTAGAGTCACTCAAATCAAGAATGTGTGCACGGTATTTTATGTTCCTTGTATTTTATATTTTATCAGACTTAATTTTAAATATTACCAAAATTTAATTCACTTCCCATGTGAATACAAACCGTGTGAATACACACAACAAAGATTCAATTGCGTCTCAAAAAAGTGAACCTGCAAGGAACTTACGGTATGTAATATCATGCAGTCATTCTATTTCTCAGCAACTGCACATATTCATATTCCAACAATCATAATCAGCGTTGGGAATTAATTGAGTAAAAGTAATAAAGTAACTTGTAACAATTACATTCTTAGTAATTTTTACTTTTAGAATCTATAAATTTGACCATATTAATGGTCTATTTCAGTCTGTAATAACTACTTACAGTGATAAACTTACTGCACTGAATAAATAGTCACAAAAAGCTAACAGTGACTAAAAACAATGAATGAAGTTGTGGCAGAAGAAAACTCCTTGTTTAAATAGGCAAATTCGTATGTTTAGAAAAAAGAAAATTAAATAGCTTCAGCACAAGAAAACTTCCAATAAGAGTTAAGAAATCACAAACCTATTACATTGGTTACCACAGCTGATTTGCATTTGCAGTCTCAGAAGAAAAGTGTTCAGTGTTATCTAAGTGGGCCATTTTATTAGTTTAGTTACAAATCTTTTTAATGTTTTTTATGTGTGTTTTACCATTAAGATAGTAAGAATGTGTCCTTGTTTGTGATACAATATACCTAAACATATGTAGCTGAAGATGTCTACTAAGTAGATGAAACGTGTATAGTTTTTAATTTGCCTTAAGCAATGAACAGTATCGATTAGGTGGAACCTTTGTGCTTTTTTTACATCTGTTAACAGTCACTATGGGTGAACAAATGATAAAGTACTGAACAATTGTTGATCCATTTTTCAGAAAGCATTACTGGCCTGGGAACAGAAGACTTATGGAGATCATTGACACATCTGGAAATTTGTGCTGCTGTTGAAGAATCAATAATACAATCTCCATTTAAACTGAATTGTGTGTGTGCTCATAACTGAGTATTCCCTGCTCAACCATGAGGAGTTATATCTGAAAGGATTTGAAATTCAAGAAGCAAGCTAGATGTTTCCTAGCCATTTTCTAACAAGAGAAAAAGAAAAGAAAAGTTCTAGTGACAAGTGTGCTATCTACTGAAGTTCAACACACCAGATTGTTTATTTTCAGTCTGAAAAAAGTCTTCAATTCTTTCAAGAAATCAAACAAAATCTACTTCACATTATAATTTGGGTGAAGGTAAGAGAAGATCTTTTGTTTGGACTGTATTTTCTCAACGGCTTGGTAAATCAGATTTATCAGCATTTGTTTAATGAATGATTGATTCCTGAATTTGAGATGGAAGTTAGTTATGTGGTTTCAAAATGACAGCTCATTAATCAGCTATTTCCAAACAGGGTTACCAGTCAGTAATTACCACAAAGCCCAGATCTTACCAGGCCAGAAAATTTCTTTCGGATAATCATAGAGCAGGATGTCTGTAAAATACGCTACATTTCAAAGAGTTCAAGAATACTGTGTGAAATGCCTTTGTGATTATGATGCCAAAAAAGCTACTGACCCACAAATTCTTAATGAGCTGCTCAGCGCTGCAAAATAAGCTGCACACCAATGGTGGGTGTTCATGACCTGAAACTAGCTTCCAGATGTCATTTCTCAGTTGTTTTGGTTAATGATGCTTTCTTATTGTGCCAATATGATTTCTGGCCCAGACCATAGTATACAGCAATCTTGCAAGAATTTGTTCTCGCGAGGAACTTGTCATCCTTGGCACCTGTAGACCTCCGACAGCCTGATTTATGTGAGATCATGGAATCGTCTCGGAACACACTAGACACTTTCAACAGATGCACCAACCACATTAGCAACAAAACAAATGCTTTATTCCATCCTCGAAAAACATGATGGCTCTCGCAGCATCTTCTCAGCTGAAAGCCGTCCTTACTCCGCAAATTTAAAAGAGAAACTGAAGGAAATTTGTTACCTGTGACAGAAATTATACTACATACTGATGTTCGTGCATCTAATAAAATCAGTATCTACCACTTAAGGTTGAAAAGCAGCTTATGGAGTATTATTTATGATCTCTTATCTCTAAAATTGTTCAATACATATTTAGTACCCCATAAAACCTCTATAAAATGGGAAGTCTTCACTGTATAGTGTTTATTTGTTTCCAATTCAATTCTTAAAGTGATTCACATTTTTGCCAGTCATGATACCTCTTTATAAATAGCCAAGATCATATCAATAAGATAATTACAAAAAGATATAAAATCTTACTCAAAGAGAAACACATTGTCACTCTGTTAAAAATATATGAAATCCTGCCTGAACTGGTGCAAAAACTAAATATACTCACTAATGTTATTTGAATCCAAAGCATCATATTACATCTCTGTTTTCTTAGACTGATCATGTTGATATTAGACCTATTTAAGCAACAAGCACCATCGTCAACTTATTTGCTGAGGCAAGCAACGATTCAGCTGTACAGGGTGACAACAAATTGGGCACATTACCTTTCATTTTGAAATAATTTGTGTCGAAGTGTCCATCACTGAGGAGAGATTAGCAACAGCAGTTTGGCTTCATGAAAGATCAACGAGGAGGTGAGTACCGTGAAAAAAAATAATTTTATGGCCGCTTTGGTATGGAACTGTCAAGGAAAGCAATAACGCTAGGGTGGGAAAAACGCACGTTCACAAAAAGAAGTGTGAGAGACTGCTCACAAAGTGACAAGCGAACAACAAGGAGAGTAACATGCAACATTGTCGAGGTATCAGTGCAGAACCCTCCTCACAAATCTATTCGAGAAAGGTCTGCATAGCTTGTTCAACCACAATGAAGCACGTGAAATGAAACTTATTTCTGAAGCCTTACCGACCATTCCACATTCTTGATGCTTGTTTGATGATGCTTGTTTTTTCCTTCTTTTTTCTAAAGGGCCTAACATCTAGGTCATCAGCTCTCTACATTCTTGAACTGAGTGATGCTGATATGGATACTGACCTGCAATTTGTCTACAGATACTTTGTAAGTACAAAATGCAAATTTAAAAAAAAACATTTTTGTATTAACTGATATGATTAATATCAAATTTCATTTCTAATTTCTCTTCCCTGGAAATAAATGTCATAAATATGCAATTCTACAGGAGAGCTACAAGAATGTTTTTCAGTGTTTGTTTCACTTGCCTATTTTTAATGTAAAGCTGAATATTTTTGATACTAACTACAGCCTGTAATTGTAGACATGATTACAAGCTTTTGGGCTTATGCCACGTCAAGAAAACAAGGTGAAATTCTTTATGTTTCACAGAGAACTTGTTCCAAATCTTCAGAAGATAATCTCGACTGTTCATGA
The DNA here is from genome assembly GCF_040414725.1 of Anabrus simplex. Classification (NCBI taxonomy): domain Eukaryota; kingdom Metazoa; phylum Arthropoda; class Insecta; order Orthoptera; family Tettigoniidae; genus Anabrus; species Anabrus simplex. The sequence goes on from NC_090277.1 coordinate 43,608,592, forward strand.
GAAAAACTATGGAAATATTACGAGGATGAACCTAACTAGGATGACCTACCAGCTTCTCAACAGGAAGATAGGGACACCTTGGATAACAGACATGAAGGTTTGAATTTAAGAATACTTTACCGTTGATCTACAGTAAGTGGTACTCTCGTCTGTCACTAGATGGCTCACGTATGCTAGCATTCCAAATGGGAGCTGACGACTCAATCTAAACTCCAATTAAGGTGTTTCTTGTTACATCGTATGTGCATTGCTAACAGCAAGGTCATCAGATGAAACAGGGATGAATGTAGTACAAGAAACACATAGATATAAAAAACAGAAGGGAATATTAGTAGACTGTTTGGCATTCGCACATGACCTGGCACTTGTGGCAAACTCAGTAGAAATAGCAGCGACACAGCTCAATGCACTTAAACACCAGGCTGCCAAGGTGGGATTACAGGTGTCTCTAGAAAAGATAAAATACCTCACCAACACTAGTGATACTCCCAGCGAACTGCAGTTAGAACAGTGCCAGAATGAGAATGACAACAGATCTAGGTACCTGGGAGAATGGCTAAAACCTAATATGTCAGCAGGGGTAGCACTAACAACCCAGATTAACAAACTAGAGTTAACATATCAACTGACCAAGGACATTTATAACAAGAAATGTGGCTCTCGTAACATCAAACTGAGGCACTACCAGACAATTATCCATCCAGGAAAAAAAAAAAAGATCTTGAGAAAGACTAGGACTGATCAAAGTAGCTGGTGAGTACAGAAGACAACCAAACCAGGAGCTGTACAGTTATACTCAAAAAAATCACAGACATAGCCAGAAAGAGGCTTATAACTTTCTATGGACATGTTACGAGGATGAACCCAACTAGGATACAATCGGCTTCTCAACTACTGGCAGAACAGGAAGATAAGGACACCACGGCTAACAGAAGTGAAGAAAGACATACAGGAACTGGGAGTAACTGAAAACAACATCAGAAACTGACCACATCTCAGAAGAATAATCAAAAAAAAAGAGGTTTTAAGAAAACAAGCTTCCTCTGGACAAAAGGAGAGAAGACAGAAACATAGCTAGAGAATGCATGAGTACTGGGCAAACATCAAGTCCCTCTCTAAGCAGGAATGTTGAACATCGTGACCCATTCAAAAGAAGAAGAAGAAGAAAAATAAAGTGCAATGAAAGACTCGCAGGATACAAGAATAGACCAGAGCTGAAGAAAGGAAAGAAAGTGTGTAGAAAAACAGAGGATAATGAGTGAGAGTCAGTCGAGTGGGGGGGAGGGCATAACAATTGTACACACATTGTGAAAGTATGACACTTAGCCTGGAACGTACGAATATGTAAAATACCGAAACAAAATAACAATAATGAAAGGACAGAGAAGTGGTCTGGCTCCATGGCTAAATAGTTAACGTGATGGCCTTTGGTCCACAGGGTCCCGGGTTCGATTCCCGGCCGGGACGGGGATTTTAATCGCGTCTGATTAATTCTTCTGGCCCGGAGACTGGGTGTTTGTGTTTGTCCCAACATCTTTCCTCTTCATACTGAGACAACACACAACCAACCACCAGAGAAACATGCAATAGTAATTACATTCCTCTATATAGGGTTGGCATAAGGAAGTGCATGTGGCCGTAAAATACTGTCAAATCAACATGTGCGGCACAGTTCGCACCCGCGATCCCACAGATGTGAGGAAAGCAGTGGAAGAAGAAGAAGAAAGGACAGGAAAGAGAACTACCTACGGAAATCCTTAGCGGCTGGCAACCATGTGTTACTTAATTTATAGCCAGCACAGCATTCTTAAATTCAAACCTTCATTAGGCACTGGAAAAGTCTTCCTCGTGAACAGTCAAGATTTTCTTCTGAAGATGCAGAGCAAAGTTCTCTGCGAAACGTAAAGAGTTAATCGTTAATCACTAAACCTATCACCACAGAAGTGATTTTGAATACACGATGATATTGTACTGATTCAATTATGCCTTTTTCATTTTAGCATGCTCAGAGATCACTCAATGGGCACTTGAAACTAACTCAGATGGGATTGAATTTCAGGAATTGAAGGATCTGTTGAAGACCAGGTAACAGTCAAGCCTAACAATCTGGCTGCCTGAGCAATGCAATTAGCAAAGGAAGGTATTCCATTTGTACAGCAAGCGAACTTGGCAGGAGTATTTTAATATCTTTGTAAAAAAGATAAGCTAAGCAATTTCAATATATATTATACCTGAAATAAAAAAGCATATAATTTAAAATTTCAGAGTAAAATTCACCTAAACAAATTCTCGTCACAATTTTTTATTCTCAACTTCAAGTCTACGAACAGCCTTTTCTAGGGCAAACAAATGATCATCAATGACGCCTGGAGCTAATTTCCTCATTGCTGCGGCTAGATTATATAAATACTCTCTATTGGTACCACTAGGCCCAACAGAACTTGCAATCTGCCTAGCAATGCTATCGATGTCTGCTTCACCGGCAAACCACCGATTCTCTTCGGAACCGACATATATTACAAGCTCGAACGGTTCCATCGTTTTCGATGAAGTCGGGTTGTTTGGATCTGGTTCTGAAGGGTGGAACAGCACAGATTTTTTGTCGTATCCACCCTTTTCTCTAAAATCCAGGTGATTGATGACATATTCTTCATCCTCTTGAGCTATCTCGTATGCTACGCCCCAAACTTTGTCCTGGAAAACAAGGAAAAAAGTAGTTAATGAAAATTTTCAAATAAAACAATATCAAAACAAAATTATCCAGTATTTTGCAAATAGAAATGAATAACAGCATTCATATGTTCTTCCTTTTCTTCCTTCACTTCGCTATTATTTTTTAAAAAAGTTGTTTTGACATACAGTAATTATTTTGTTTATTTTGTTATTGTTCAGTAATTTATGTTTTATTTAATTTTGTTGTTATGCTACTATAAGCATCCGGCGGACATGTCACATCCAACTAAGCTGATGGATGATACGAGACTTCCACGTCAGATTCTGTTTCGCGAACTCTCTTCTGGCACCAGACCTCATGGAGTTTGTAACAGGCGCTATTAGGACCAGTTTAAGCATACTATGAAGTTGACAGGTCTGAATCAACGCGCACTTATGAAGAGGCCGAGAGACGAGCACGAAAAATCACAGCAGCTCAACCACGCCCTCCTGTGTGATCGTTTCTTCCACGCTAAGATGGGACTGTTCAGTCACCATAAACACACCCACAGACAGCCTTGAGTTCGGATTGAAGGTGACATGGAAGAAGATTATACTCAGAAACGAGTTAAAGCTGCTGCCGATGACGACTGTAAGCAAATATTGCCACCAGGATATCCCCAGTCACAATATTTTTGTTAATAATAACAGTAATATCTGATTCATATACCTTAGCACTTTGGAACATATACGGAGCTGAAAGAAAAAAATACTAGAAGACTATGGACTGATTCAGCCATCTACCAGTTAAGGAGCAGTTAACTTGCCCAATGTGTAAAAGTTCATTTGCATTGAGTAACATCTGAGTAATGCTACCAGCAGCATAAATCTCAGTTACCTGAAGGGTAAGTTATTGGGCACCCTCAGGTATAGATAAAATTTTCCCTACCACATACAGGGTGACCCTAAAGTCGGTAACACTTGACGAGACAATACTTCACGGAATATTAGAGGTAGAGAGGTAATAATTGACACACATGATTGGCATGACATGGGGTTTTATTGACACCAAAATAAAGTAAATCAAGCTTCACTAACAATGCCATTTCTGGTAACATCATCATGCCGCGATTGCAGGCGCATCTGACGCCCCTTCTCATGGCAGCTTCCTTTATACCATACACGGGTTTCGTGCCATCACTGATGTGTTGCTGTCAAGCACCATCTGTTGGCATGTTTGTGCACTCGTCGTTGGTGTCAATAAAACCCCACGTCATGTCAAGCATATGTGGCCATTTGTACCTGGACGTGTTGCTGTCCAGTGCAATTTGTTGGTAATGTTCTGTACTTTATTTTGGTGTCAATAAAACCCCATGTCATGCCAATTATTATCTCTCTACCTCCATTGTTTTAGAAGTATTGCCTCGTACTTCTACCCTGTACTTCTACGGAACCTGCTGTACTCTACTTCGCACACAGCCTAGATCAACTCACTGAAGAGATAAACAAACCACACAGCAACACTGATCCGTATTGTACAAAAGACTTTATTGATATCATTGACTGTTTCGGTAAAATAGCAATTAAGGATTGCAAATTATTTGTAGAAAAATTGTGTGATTTCAGGGTGTATCATCACCTTATTATTACTATTTTTTTACACTCTTCTGGAAAACCATCTTCAGGGCTGCTGAGAGTGGAGTTCAAACCCAGTTCAAACCCACTATCTCCCGAATGCAAGCTCACAGCTGCGACAACACTGGCAAGGAAAGAGTAGCCAATAATAACTGTGCAGAAAAACCATGTAAATCCAATAAAATCACCTGAAACTTCTACAATAAATAATCACTTTCTACCAAAGCCAAAATTCGACATTATCAGAATGTTGTCCTCCCAGAGGCCGTCAATGAGATTGAGACATCATCCTTAACCATCAACATCAACGATATAGAAAAAAAGAAAATGGAATGGCAGACACTGAGGAAAATATTTGGACCCCAGTTTAAAAATGGTGTCTGGATGCGAAAAAGCTTTGAGGAACTCTATTCATCAACTGAGTGATTCACTTCTGTCCCACACAAAAGACATATGAAATTCTACAGACTTTTTGCACAAATGGATGGCTCACAATTGATCAAGAAAACCTGTTTCATTATAAATGGAACATGACAAAATAAAGTACGCTGGGTAGTCGACACAAAAAATGAGATCTCATAGAAGTCAATATTGACCTACTGATAACAACAAGGACTACTAACATCCATAAGTTTGCACCCAAGATTCCAACGGCAAGAAACCTGAAAATAAGGAACGCATGGACACAGACCTACAGTAAAAGGATGAGTTTTGGGAAAATAACAAGAACAAGAAGGTCAATATGAAGAATACCAACGATATACACTAGTGTCCAAAAGTTAAGCATAAGTTATGAGGAAGCAGGGCAACAGGAAATAGACCGCAAATCACACGACATATGCACCTACCAACCTTACGTGTTCGCTCTGTATAGGAAAGGAGTGTACCCTGCTTTATAAGAATAATGATATTTGTTTTAGGTCCCACTAACTACTTTTTCGGTCTTCGGAGACGCCGAGGTGCCGGAATTTAGTCCCGCAGGAGTTCTTTTACGTGCCAGTAAATCTATCGACATGAGGCTGACGTATTTGAGCACCTTCAAATACCACCGGACTGAGCCAGGATTGAACCTGCCAAGTTGGGGTCAGAAGGCCAGCGCCTCAACCGTCTGAGCCACTCAGCCCAGCAGTACCCTGCTTTGACTAGCGGCGTAACCACAAGGTAAACACAGCCAGTGCCTGCGCCCCATATTCTCTCAGTCGTGTTTGCCCTGTTATAGTGTGTGGAGTGTAGCGTCGTGGTGAACGTGACAACATAATGGCCACAACGACGCCATTTGGACCCCGTTATGCAGGGTAGAATGCTCGGTCGTCTGGAAACAGGCCAGATACAGACTGAAGTTGCCGTATCCTTGAATGTGCCACAAAGTGTCATTTCCAGGCTTTGGAGATGATTTTGAGACACAGGAGATGTTAGTCATAGGCCAGGACCAGGTTGACCAAGGGTAACCACTCCAAAGCAGGACCAATATCTGGCCTTTACTGTCGGCGGAGCTTGCAGCCGTCTCCCAGCAAACCGTGTACCGGAGGCTTAGTACAGCAAGGCTGTTTGCCCGACAACCAGCGGTGTGCGACCCGCTCACTCCAGCACAGAGACGGGCCCGTTTACTGTGGAGCCATCAACATCGAAACTGGACCATGAATGAATGGAGGCATGTGCTCTTCACAAATGAATCCTGCTTCAGTTTGCAAACGATTCCTGTCGCACATTCATCTGGAGAGAACCAGGTAGCCGATACAACCACAGGAACATAGTGGAACGGGACCAGTATGGTGGTGGTGCTGACGTCATGGTTTGGGGCGGCATCATGTTGAATGGCCGTACGGACCTGCACATCTTCATGGATGGTCGTCCGAGGAACACTGTTAACGCTCGGAGATACAGGGATGAGGTTCTGAGATCACACGTTCGACTCTTCAGAGGTGCGGTTGGTCCAGACTTCCTCTTAATGGACGATAATACCCGATCGTACCGCCCTGCTCTGGTGGATGAATTTCTGGTTGGGGAAGACATTCATCGCCTGGACTGGCCAGCAAGGTCTGCGGATCTGAATCCTATAGAACATGCCTGGGATGCATTGGGGAGGCGAATTGCATTCCATCAGCCTCCACCAACGATCCTCCAAGACCTTCGTATTGGCCTTTCGGAGGAATGGGATTGACTGCCACAAGAGCTCTTGGACCATCTGATAGAGAGCATGCCATGTTGCTGTGAAGCATGTGTGGCCGTTAGAGGTAACCATACACCCTATTAACAGCATATTTTGTTGTGGAAGACATTGCCAAGTTTTGTTAGTTGTTGTCAAAGGTGTACCTTAGCTATCAGAACCTTTCTGACACTGTTTTTTTGGACAAATTGTGTGACATATGGTGTGTGAGTCAGCTTCCGTTTGTTCAGCAATCCGTCTGACATTCCTATCAGACGGTATGGCCTCATTTAGTGATTATGCTTAACTTTTGGACACTAGTGTATAATGATTCTATGTGTTCCTTCGAGGGGCTACACTCATGATAATGCTTGATGATGATGATGCTTGTTGTTTAAAGGGGCCTAACATCGAAGGTCATTGGCCCGGCTACACGCACATACATATACACACAGCGCTTTTTTATGACGGTATGTATCTTGTGTGCACCAACTGTTGTGAAATGTCCTTCACAAATAGTGGAACGAACATAATTTCTGCACCAAACTATAATTTAAATGAAATAACAGAAAAAAAAACAAACTTTTATATACCATTTTTATCCCTTTAATTGCTCATTCTTATTCCAAAAACTTTGCTAATCTATGTATATATAAAATAACTTGTTCTGACTGACTGATCATCGCCGAGCCAAAACTACTGGACATAAAGAAATGAAATTTTGGGGATACATTCAATTTACAATGTAAGTACTCACTAAGGGACGATTTTTGGATGTTCCGTTGCTAAGGGGGTGAAAAAAGGGCTGAATTTTTAAAATGAGTGTATCTATATTTCAAAAACTGAACAGATTAAAGACATGAAAATTGGTATTTGGAATCTCTTTTAAAAATAAAGAAACACTTTTTTTTGTTTTTAGAAAATCCTGGCAAGGAGGGTCAAAAAAGGTGAAAAAGTGGTTGAATACCTTTTATGTGGGGGCAAACAGGACTGACAAAGAGGGTGAAATTTTAAAATAGTATATCCCCATAATGAAACATGTTACAGATGTGAAAAATGGTATTTGTAATCTCTTTTATATATAAGGTAACACATACTATTTTGATTTTGGAAAAATCACTTGGAGGTTGGGGGGTTAAAAGGACTGAAAGAGAGGTTGAATTATTTTTATTAGGATACTGGTATCTCAAAATATGAAGATATTACAGATGCGAAAATTGGTATTTGGAATTTCCTTTAAAAATAAAGAAACAGGTATTACCACCCCCCCCCCCCCCGTAAAATCAATTTAAAGGGGGTGTAAAAAAGGACTGAATAGGGGTTAAATTATTTTTTATGAGTATACTTATATCCCAAAACTGAAGATGTTACAGACATGGAAATTTGCATTTGGAATCTTCTTTAAAAATACAGAAACACGCATTCTTTTGTTTTTGGAAAACCCAAATTAAGGGTGGGTAAATGAACTGAAAAATATGAAAAATGAGTTTAATTCAAAAACGAAGGATGTTATGGACGTGAAAATTGATATTTGGAATCTCCTTTAAAAATAAAGAAACATGCATTCTCTGTTGGAGGGGGAGGGGCAAGGAATCAACTTAAGGGGGGTGTAAAAGGAGTTGAATTCTTTTTATGAGGATACAAATAAGGACTTTAAGCAATACACCCCTAAGAGGTTTTGACTGGGGGATGAGGAATGATGACAAAAATATGCGTTTATATGAAACTGTTTGTATTACAAAGTTAAAATGTCAAATGATATCCTAGGTGTTAAATAACAGAAGGTTTGAAACAAATTTAGGCCCTCAGAGTGTTAAATAGGGGTTAAGATCCGAAAAAATACATATACATATTCATTCCTCCGAAACGGTTTAACGTACGAAGACAATATTCCAAATAGCGGTATATATTTTAAATCCTAGGTGTGAAATAGGAAATATTTTTAAACGTTCCACCACTAGTGTCAAATGAGGTTAGCTCCATAAACTAAATTATTCATCCCTCTGAAACCGTTTGGCGTACAAAGTTGTAATTTTACACGATGGGTCTTCTTTTATGTCCTAGGGTAAAATACTGTATACTTCAAAACATTTCTCCCCTAAGAGGTTTAGATAGTTGTTGACTCTCAAGAAAACAATATCTATTCTTCCGAAACCGTTTCAGGCATGAACATAACTTTTTTATGAAGGGTTGTCTTTTATATATTTAGATGTTAATAAATATTTCAAAACATTCACCCTTTAAAATAGTATTAATTCCTCGATTACTGTTCGACGTACAAAATCAAAATTTCACAGGTTGGTCGCTTTTACGTCCTAGATGTTAAATCAGACATGGTCTAAAACATTCGAATTCTTCTGTACAGGGTTAAAGTGAGTGAGATAGGTTTTATGGCGACGATGGAATAGGAAAGTGCTAGGAGTGGGAAGGAAGAGGCCGTGGCCTTAATTAAGGTACAGCCCCAGCATTTGCCTGGTGTGAAACTGGGTAATATCGTCGCCATAAGACCTATCTGTGTCGGTACGACGTAAAACAAATAGCAAAAAGAAAAAAGAAAAAAAAACTGGGTTATCACGGGAAACCATTTCAGGACTGCCGACAGTGGGATTCGAACTGACTATCTCCCGAATGCAAGATAACAGCTGCACGAACCTAATCGCATGGCCAACTCGCTCGGTGCACACAAAATAACTGGATCCAAAAATTGTGCGATTGTGAGGTACTTTAGCAGTTATGATACGTTACAAAGCTCAGTTCTTGGAATACTGCTGACCTGTATGGCTCAATAGCTGTTATACAAGGAAAGCTGGCACCATCTTCATGACTCAGTGAGAATTATATCTGACACTACTTGACCATTAATTTTCCATACTGCTCTCCCTGTTCTTTGATGCTCAAATGATCTATATTGAGATTATATTATCTCCACCACCATTCTTCTTCCAATCGACAAGGATATCAAGGATGCCTGCAGGAGAAGACCGAAATCACCCATCAGTAAGAACAGCTGACAAACTAAAAGAGAAAGCTCTGAAGCTTTCCAAAAAATGAACATAAAATTCGACTTAGTTCCAGCATGGTATGACCTTTCTAATCTTAATCATATTTCAGGAGGTTAGGATCCACCATGTATGCTGGAATGGGTTTGAATCGGCTTTGTACCAAATGTGGAAGATGTGCATACTTACTACATAAATGGGGCTTCCGTATATCATCATGTTTGAGTGCTGTCTTTGCTCATATTGAACACCACAGGCAAACTGAAGAGATGTCCCAGTTAGCTTAAATTCAGTGGGCTAATGAATGTTATGGATATTAAATTGTAACTGGTGCTTCTTATAACTGGATGATATAACCACCTTGCTGATAATAATTTCTTCACTATTATTTTTATGTATAGACTAGGCCAACATACGTAACTTATATTGTAAATGTCATAATTTTTATTGTCCTTATAATTGCCATATGCTAAATAAATAAGTAACAGATTCACGGAACATTTCATACAGAGCGAGTTGGCTATGTGGTTCAGGTCACATAGTTGTGAGTTTGCATTCTGAGAGACGTGTTTGAACCCCACTATTGGCAGCCCTGAAGATGGTTTTCCATGGTTTCCCACTTTTACACCAGATAAATGCTGAAACTGAACCTTAATTAAGGCCACAGCCACTTCCTTCCCTGACTTAGTCCTTTACTATCCCCGTGTCGCAAAAGACCTAAGTCATTGACTTTAAAACACTAGCAGATAAGAAATATTTGTTCCGAATGAGTAAATTTATAATACCAATATAAATGGTCCATTATTGGACATTATAAATTTTCCAGCTAACTCTTCCTGGTTGCCAGCGTTTTGCCCCCGTGTGCTAGGTTGGGCTTGTCAGTTGGTACCTAGCACACCTACCAAGACGCATGGCCAGTGCATACCGTGTAGGCCACTGTGTAGGCTTCTTGAAGCCACTGGCAGTGCCAATGCACTGCTTATGGCCAAGCAGGCATCAATTTTTGGTAGTGAGACAAAGTCTCTCATAGTGCATTGGCAATGCCAGTGGCTTCAAGTAGCCTACACAGTGGCCTCTACGGTATGCACTGTCCATGCATCTTGGTAGGTGTGCTAGGTGCCAACTGACAAGCCCAACCTAGCACACGGGGGCGAAACGCTGGCAACCAGAAAAGGTTAGCTGGAAAATTTACAATGTCCAATAACGGACCATTTATACTGGTATTATAAATTTACTCCTTCGGGACAAATATTTCAGGTTCCCTATGGAAATCAACATCTATATCAAGAAATATTTTATTATTCCTAACTTGACATTTAATGCTTCATAACAAATTCCCTTCTGTGATTGTTCCCACCTCTCTGCAACAGCAATCATTCTCACTGTTTTCATGTGTTCTACCTCCATTGATTCATAAAATACCCCACGCCCACCCAGCTTTCACACTTGTACAACAAAGTTAGCCTGAAAACAGAGCAAACTACTTGCATCCTGGTAACAAAATACAAATTTACAGCATATATCCATAATTAATTATTAATTTGTGGGTGACAGAAATGGACAGCAGACTTTATTGAGATGAACGTTAACAAGACTACTAATTCGACTGGTGAACAACAAATCAATAGCAAAAGAATAAATAAAATATACACTCAGTTTAAGAAGCATACCTCAGAATTTTTAGACGGCAGAAGTGTCACAACACGTCCAGGCTGAAACCAAAAGAGGCAATGAAGTTTGAAAGGCTTACTGAAAACTGGTTTCACTCTGAATTTACAAACAGTATGGTAAAACATATTACCTTTCCAGGAACTCCTCTATGATCTTCACTAGCTTGCCAGAAGCGTCTAATATAACCTTTAATATAACCAGTCACTTTAGTTTTGACAGGGAAATCTACTTTCCATACCAACGAGCCGTATCCGAAAACCCACATTGCTGTTAAATACTTTCCCTGGTAACAAACTGGATCGATGGAAATATCACCTCATACTTCTCGCGGAAGGCATTCACACGCTGACGTGCGCAAGCTATTTAGTGCTGTGTAACAAAACCTCTTAAGGAGATAATACGTTAGAACACATCGGGATGATGTAATCATTCTTTCATAACTACACGAAATTCAAATAGAAGTTGACATAGGAACATTATCAAAATATTGACCGGCGTTTTCAGTTGGAAACTTGGATCAGATATGTTTACATTCGCAGTCCAGACGTCACGCAACACGTGCACTGGCACGGATGTTACTCTTAAAAGATAACGCGGTTATTTATTCCATGACTGTCACATCGATCTCATATTCTCCGAAACTTCTATAACTCGTCCAAGACCAACTACAATATCTGTAATTGTAGTTGGTCTTGACTCGCCCTTCTTTAACGATACGCTGATTTGTTCTTCCAGCTGTTTGTTGATCAGAACCATTAAACAGTTTATACCGTGCACTTTATTGAGTTTCCACACCTCTATAAGCAAGGCCGGATTTAGAGATATACAGACTTCACAATAGGGGCCACAACACGAAAAGATAGCAATAATAAATGGTGACACATTTCCCTTTGGGAAAATCAAATGATCATAAATGTCCTTGAAACTCAAATTGATAACATTAATTTATTTGCATCTAACGAATCGTTTTCGGGAGACATCTGTATGGAACTTGGAGTCGACAGGTGTAAGCGCAAATTAAATAATGAGTTCCTTCTTTATAAAGTATGATGGGATGAGGACTTCTTGATAAAGAGCCTTCTATATGTCTCTCACTCACGGTCATCCATCAAAACCTCATTTCACAGTCTGAACGCTTGCTAGGAAACATCGCGCCACACATTTTGTATCGCTAATTTCGAGACGCAAATTTTCAGATGACCCCCCTCTGCCCCCCCCCCCTCCCAAGCCATAACACATATAAGTAAAAATAAAAGGGGGCATATTCGCCAGTTGTTCACAGTTGACGATATTAAATGATACCGGTAATAATAATCTTGAATACACTCGTTCTTTAGATTGCGCGTTTGTTTTTCCCGCCCTGAATAAGAAATGAACCGGCAATAATGTCTATTTAAATTAGAATATATAAAAGTCTTAAGGCAATAAAGGAATTTTAATTTTTAATCCTAGGAACCACCCTATGAATATAATACACCCTCAATCAATAGCACATATAAACAAATCAACTTTTTCTCATTGTATTGAAAATGAAAAATGAAAACCTATAACCTGTTTTCCAGTCATTGACCGGGTCAGGGATGGAATGAATGAAGCAGATATAGGCTATTAGTACGATGGGGTCGCCACTCCCAAAGTGATTTAAGTGATAGATGCTATGAAATGAGAAACGAGAGTGTTGCTGGAATGATAGATGACAGGGAAAACCGGAGTACCCGGAGAAAAACCTGTCCCGCCTCCGCTTTGTCCAGCACAAATCTCACATGGAGTGACCGGGATTTGAACCACGGTATCCAGCGGTGAGGGGCCGACGCGCTGCCGTCTGAGCCACGGAGGCTTCTTTCTCATTGTATTATAATAATAATAAATTATTATTCTTTCCTTATTATTATACACTGACTGACAGAGCAAATGCAACACCAAGAAGGAGTGGTTCGAAAGGGATGAAAGTTGGGGAAAAAACAGAGACGGCACGGACGAATAATTGATGTTTATTTCAAACTGATATGCAGGTTACACAATGCGCACGGCATCGACTCAGTAGGATGTAGGACCACCGCGAGCGGCGATGCACGCAGAAACACGTCGAGGTACAGAGTCAATAAGAGTGCGGATGGTGTCCTGAGGGATGGTTCTCCATTCTCTGTCAACCATTTGCCACAGTTTTTCGTCCGTACGAGGCTCGGGCAGAGTTGCAAACGGCGTCCAATGAGATCCCACACGTGTTCGATTGGTGAGAGATCCGGAGAGTACGCTGGCCACGGAAGCATCTGTACACCTCGTAGAGCCTGTTGGGAGATGCGAGCAGTGTGTGGGCGGGCATTATCCTGCTGAAACAGAGCATTGGGCAGCCCCTGAAGGTACGGGAGTGCCACCGGCCGCAGCACATGCTGCACGTAGCGGTGGGCATTTAACGTGCCTTGAATACGCACTAGAGGTGACGTGGAATCATACGCAATAGCGCCCCAAACCATGATGCCGCGTTGTCTAGCGGTAGGGCGCTCCACAGTTACTGCCGGATTTGACCTTTCTCCACGCCGACGCCACACTCGTCTGCGGTGACTATCACTGACAGAACAGAAGCGTGACTCATCGGAGAACACGACGTTCCGCCATTCCCTCATCCAAGTCGCTCTAGCCCGGCACCATGCCAGGCGTGCACGTCTATGCTGTGGAGTCAATGGTAGTCTTCTGAGCGGACGCCGGGAGTGCAGGCCTCCTTCAACCAATCGACGGGAAATTGTTCTGGTCGATATTGGAACAGCCAGGGTGTCTTGCACATGCTGAAGAATGGCGGTTGACGTGGCGTGCGGGGCTGCCACCGCTTGGCGGCGGATGCGCCGATCCTCGCGTGCTGACGTCACTCGGGCTGCGCCTGGACCCCTCGCACGTGCCACATGTCCCTGCGCCAACCATCTTCGCCACAGGCGCTGCACCGTGGACACATCCCTATGGGTATCGGCTGCGATTTGACGAAGCGACCAACCTGCCCTTCTCAGCCCGATCACCATACCCCTCGTAAAGTCGTCTGTCTGCTGGGAATGCCTCCGTTGACGGCGGCCTGGCATTCTTAGCTATACACGTGTCCTGTGGCGCACGACAACACGTTCTACAATGACTGTCGGCTGAGAAATCACGGTACGAAGTGGACCATTCGCCAACGCCGTGTCCCATTTATCGTTCGCTACGTGCGCAGCACAGCGGCGCATTTCACATCATGAGCATACCTCAGTGATGTCAGTCTACCCTGGAATTGGCATAAAGTTCTGACCACTCCTTCTTGGTGTTGCATTTGCTCTGTCAGTCAGTGTATTTATGTACACAGACAATCCAAATACTACACAAAACTAAGCTGATTAATAAAATATTAATGATTAATTAGCGTACTCATGAACTGTTGTGGGAACTCATGAATTCAGTTTTAGCATTCACATTTCAAACAAATCGCCTTCAATCGGGTATTTCGAACAAAATTATCTGGTAGAATAGGAATAGAGGGGTGAGGGATGAGAAGACGAAATCACGTCTTCAGCTTAGGGGCCCGAACACTTTACATCTTTCCATCGGTATGGTGGACCACTAAGAGAAACTACGGTACGCCTATAAGTACGATACGGTTCAGCGTGTCATTGACTTAGCAGTTGGTCTTGACTTAGCGAAGGCGGGAGTAACGTGGCGGAGAGTTAACAGACTAACTAGCCAGCTGGACTCACGCCTACGGCAGAGTACTGGTTTTACACCAACTTGAATTCTATGCCAGAGTGGAGAGAAATGAGTACCTAATACGTTAAGATAAGTTCCACATTTTCAAGTTTTTAACGATTTGAGTAGAATTTAAACATACATGTTTATACGTTTTGTAAATACTTTTCAGTGTGATTTGATAGAATCCGATGATGTTCTTTCAGGAACGAAACATTCCTCATAATCTATTTTCACAGTGGCATAAACTTGTAGGAATTTGAGGAATGATCAAGATCTGGTGTCCGTTTTATTTCGCCGTAGGAAATTAGAGTAACGTATTCTCCTTTGCATACCGGTAGTCGCGATGAAGCTATTTATAAAGAAAGAAACTATAAAGTTATCAGCTCCAAAAATCAGTAAGTTACCTAAATTTAGAATGGAAAGGATATATGTGAGTGTCAGGTACCGAACAGCAAGAACTATGGTACTATGAAAATATACATCTTCCAAGTATTCGATAAACTCACTGCCGTTGTCGAGATCTGGAAACTACAAGAGTGGACAAGGGAACGTCCGTAAAGAAAACAGAATGAGAAAGAGCGTATTTCATAAAAGAGATACAGGCGGTGATTAATTTATGAGGGAAAGTTTCGCGTAATAATCGTATGAGAAATGGGTGAGCCTTAAAGGTCTGAAAATGAAGGACTTCCAAGTCTTTATATACCGATGTGATGGTACGCCTTGATAATCTGTGTCCATCACCCGTTCAGGTTTGATTTTCGAACCACCAAATTCAAATTTCTATGGCATTTTGCATCGTTGTCATACTCATTCTTTACTGAGAAACTTGAAGTCTACTTGCTTTGTACAGCATTAACTTTTAAATATTTCCTTCGACAGATTGACCAATACGAATTTCCCTGGTGTTCTTGTCGGGAGATATATTCTTCTTCTTCTACTTTTTTTTTTTTTTCATTGCGCATTTGTTCAAGAATCTGTTGTAGTAGTCACGTCTCTGTCTAGTTATGTAAACATTCCGTGCGGAGAAATGTCAAACTCAGTCGTTGGAGTTGTTACTCCTTGAACAGTAGTCGGTTTCGGGTATTAAAGATTAGTGATGTCCGTGGTCAGTGTTATTTAAATTACATATACTGTGATTTTTATATTGAAAATTGGAAATCAACTGTGAAGAATACCAAATATTTTTAAAGAAGGGGCTGAACGTGAGTTTCTCTTTCTTTCCTGTTTGTATTGCTAGAGGAGAATGGTTTGTGAACATTATATACGGTATCTTTTGATGTTTCATTCAGTGAATGAATGAAATATGGTTAAATTTGTTCTACGTTACTTCGCTCTTGAAACTATGCACTAAGTTAGTTTATTTAGCATGATGTCGTGTTAAGGCTCTTGCCTTTTGTAGGATGTGTTGATGCTATTGGTACTTGTAAGTGGTTGTTCTTCCTATGATATTAACTGCTATTTATAGATTCTGAACTGAATTGATCTAGCTAACTTTCTTTTAACATAATAATAATAAATTTCAAGATGCGCAACTTTATCTTACGTAACCTAACCTCAACTTCCCCTCACCACCTTCGGGCAATTTGTGGGTGTTTTTCTATTTCAGATCCCTATGACAGTGAATTATAAGACTATATAGGCCCTGCCATTAATTTAAAATCATATAAGATTAGATAACGTTAATTCTACCACTCTTGGAAGTCAAGAAATTGGATCGACATTAGAGGTTATATAACTTCACGTTAGTGGGGTATTATGCTTTCATTCAATGTGTGGATTACGCCGATGGTGGCGTAGTACAGTATTATTATTATTATTATTAACATATTTTTTGAATCTAATAATTAACTATCATAGCATACTGAAATGACTTAATTGTGTACAGTATATTACACTAGTAGTCGAGGCACCTCCTAGCATGTATGAAAAATATAATAATAAAACTATTCTACAACATTCAGAGCCAACTCAACTACACACCGATCAGCACTTCGATGCACTCAATTGTTTTCATTGTTTTTAGCAGCCCCCATCCTCCAATCAAAGTTGAGGGTATATGGTGTTGAGAAACCATATCTGGGCCAGACAAATCCTATCCACAGGCCAAACTAGGGGCATCATTTTAAGGGATCTTCAAACAAAGTTCTGTGTTTGGAGAGAAATTTTATGAACTATTTTTGTTTATACTAATAACAATTACTGCAAATTAATTATTTCTCTATTGCCATATTTCTTTTTTCGTCAGCCCATTGTTACATGACTCTTTAGTAATGTAATTCTTGTGAAATATGTATATTTTCTTGCAACATGTTTACTACATTATTTGTTTAATATTTGGACTATTTGTAATATCAACTAATATACCGGGCGAGTTGGACGTGCAGTTAGGGGCGCACAACTGAGAGCTTGCATCCAGAAGGTGGTAGGTTTGAACCCTGCTGTCGGCAGCCCTGAGGATAGTTTTCCATGGTTTCCTATTTTCACACCAGGCAAATGCTGGGGCTGTACCTTAATTAAGGCCACAGCCGCTTCCTTCCCACGCCTAGGCCTTTCCTATCCCATCGTTGCCATAAGACCTACCTGTGTTGGTGCGACTTAAAGCAAATTTCCAAAAATATCAACTAATATAATCAAGAGTAGCCTACCATCTCCAATTCAAAAGAATTGGAATGAGTCATATTATTTAATTCAAGGTATGCAAACACTTCCCCTCCACCCCCACAACATGAATTGCACAGTTTAGGAATGTGAATCTTCTTACCTTGTGTAACACGTACGAGAGAGAAATATGGGTTCATCGCCAAAGATCTTTTATAGCAAAACATCAGAAACTGTGCAACATTTTGCATACATCCCAAGTGAAAAGTGACTGGCATTGGCTGAAATTTATTAAAATGTGGTGACATTCCCAGAATTCAACCCTTTTAGATTTCATTACTAATTACTGAACAATAAAAACTCCTGTAACTTACCATAGGCCAATGATATGACACACATTAACAAGATGTGCACAGCTCAACAATTAATAATTTACACACCCTTCAAGTGTTCAGTAAACTATTGGTAACTGTGTGAGGAAGTAAGATGATTAGGAAGAAGAGAACATCGTTATGCGTGGTGTGCTTTACCGGTCTTAGCTGAGGGGGAATTTTAACTATAATTCTACAACATTCAGAGCCAACTTAACTATACACCAGTGACTTAATCCTCAAAGTAAACTTGGAGAAGGGAAAATTGTGTTATTGCAAATGAAACATTTTCTTGGCATTAAGACATAGGCCTACCTTTATTGCCAATTTTCTGCTTAGTAAAATTACTTTTTTTTTTTTTGCTTTACGTCGCACTGACACAGATAGGTCTTATGGTGACGATGGGATAGGAAAGGCCTAGGAATGGGAAGGAAGCAGCCATGGCCTAATTAAGGTACAGCCTCAGCATTTGCCTGGTGTGAAAATGGCAAACCACGGAAAACCATCTTCAGGGCTGCCGACAGTGGGGTTCGAACCCACTCTCTCCCGAGTACTGGATACTGGCCGCACTTAAGCGACTGCAGCTATCGAGCTTGGTGGGAAAATTACTCATAAACCACAGCTTTCTATTCCTTACCATGATTTGATAATTAACGAGCTAGTGTGATTTTAAGAGTACTGTCGAGTTAGGTATTTCGTCTACTTGTACTACTCTTGTCATATTTCCTGATCGATCTTACTTTATCGACTTTAGTTCATTTCTAATCCTGGGATTATTAGGTTTCTGATGATGATGATGATGATTATTATTATTATTATTATTATTATTATTTATTATTATTATTACTACTAACAACAAATACAACGCAAATGGGAGATATTCTGGTCTCAGTGCTTGCTTACCTTGGTGCAACAACAAAATTAAATTAGAACATAGCCTACATTACATAACAACAAAAGGATTCCATGAAACTGTATAAAAACATGAAGTTACACAGCCATTAAAAATTATGAAAAATATTACAAAAAATACATAGAGATCTAAAAGCTTACTTACTTACTTACTTACTTACTTACTTACTTACTTACTTACTTACTTACTTACTTACAAGTAGTATAAAGTGATTACCGGTACAATCAGTTGCATACGAATTTACTAAATTTATAAAATATAATGTAGAATATTGCATTACAAGTAGTGTACTGGTAATATAATAATTGCAATATGATTGCACTACAGGATGTATCATAATTTAAAATGTCATTACAAATAATGTAGCTTTATTATTATGATACAATAGCATAGAAATTCAGATGTAATTTAAATAATTCTAATACTTTAACACTACGATTTTTAGTCGATTGATCAGTGCATTGACTTGCTACGAAATGAACATTGTATTTACAACACCATTACTTAGAAGTTTATATAAAATTATGAATTTTCTTGAAGCAGCTAACATGTTTGGGTAAAGGCTCTTAAAACTGCTGCAGTTGATACATTCCAGTACCTCACATCTTTATTTCTCAGTAGGCCTCTGAGACTTCCTTCCTTCCTACCTTCCTTTGTCATGGGGTCGGTGACCTTGCTGTTCGAGCTCTCTAAACCAAAAGGTCAGTTTTCAGTTTAGATAGCATGGTTAGTAAGGCACATGTTTGTGTACTTAAGGTTGCTGAGTGAAATCTCAATTTAAAAGTTCTTAAGTGAAGGACTCACATCAGATGATTTATTGAACAATCTTTTCCAAGGCAATTCTAGCACTCCAGCCATTTAAGGGATGTTAAAGACATAACATATAATTAGCAGCACTTTGAAACCAGGAATTTAATATTGTGATTTCTACATGTAGCATTTTTACAGTATTTACACATTTATAAGTTAGTGTTTTGAAGAAAAATGTACAATCTGAGTGAATTATGATAAATAGATAACATCCCTCGATGATCTTCATGTGAAATTAGAATTGCACTTGCATTATCTAATACCGAGCGAGTTGGCCTTGTGGTTAGGGGCTCGCAACAGTGAGCTTGCATTCGGGAGTTAAGTGGGTTTGAACCCCACTGTCGGCAGCCGTGAAGATGGTTTTCTGTGGTTTTCCATTTTCACACCAGACAAATGCTGGGGCTGGACCTTTATCAAGGCCACAGCTGCTTCCTTCCCACTCCTAGCCCTTTCCTATCCCATCATCACCATGTGGCCTATCTGTATTGGTGCGACGTAAAGCAACTTATTAAAAAAAAAAAAAACATTATATAATAGTAAGATTGTAATGCATAGCGTCACAAACTTTTACACTTTTAACTTAATAGAAGTAGAGGCAAAACAGAAAGAAAAAATAAGAAGTTTATATTGATACGAAATTAAATCTAAGCCATAAGAACCTTCGTGATTCAGGCGGCAGCACGCTGGGTTCCATGGTTCAAATCCCAGTCACTCCATGTGAAGTTTGCTGGATAAAGCGGAGGCAGGGCAGATTTTTCTCTGGGTATTTTGGTTTTCCCCGTCATCTTTCATTTTAGCAACACACTCCAATTTCATTTCATCTGTCAGTCATTAATCATCGCCAGAGAGGAGTATGACAGGCTTTGGCAGCCGGCACGATTCCTATCCTCGCAGCTGGACGGGATCTTCATTTAATCCATTCCTGACCCAGTTGAATGACTGGAAACAGACTGTGCATTTTCATTTGCTACTCTTAAGTCATGTTCATGAATCAGTGATGCTGTTGAAAGAAACCTAAAAACATACACTGAGCGTTTTGATCTGTAATTTGTGTTCTCCTATTACAGTTAAATTACATTTAATGAAATATATTTCAGCATCTACAATCTTGGTAGGACCCCAGATACATAGAAGAGGTGTTGAGCAAACTCTGAGTATCTGAGCTTAACAGACAACATTATTTTCTGGAAGTCCAAAGGTGCACCACGTCCTCAGTTTAAATTTCCAGAAGAAGAGTTAAAAACATAAATAAAGCTTATGTAAGCAATTGAAAAATAATAATTTTCACATTTATGTTAGGCCTATATTTTAGTATGAATTTCACATTTTAACATATTGCAAAAACACATTAAAAAGTTGTTTACAGGTTGTGAGAAATGAAAATGCAAATTTTAATAAGCATTCAGCATAATATCACTATTGCAAAAAAATCACCACCCGTACATATTATAGTCAAGAAATTGAGAAATTAGTCTTCTGTCTAATGGAGAGGCGTGTTGCCCCATGGTTAATTCTGTTTACATAACAGAACTGAAAACCAAATCCATTCCTGGGATGGAGGCTGCAAAGGCAGCCAGGCATAATGTTTAACCTCCTATATGTCTTTACTTTAATGCCTCTCTTGAAGCCGATAAGGTAGGTATCATATAAAAGGGTGTTGTTTTTTTTTTGTAAGAATCTTTATGTTCCGAAGAATTCAGAGTTGGATTTCTCATCTGGAAGTCTAAAAATGTTGAAATTCGATTTGTGCATCTGGTGAGGTTCACTCATTGTTCTCCAGGGATGAGTACCAGCTTAATTCCTGGCAGCGAATGGCGTCAGGCCTAAGCACACTCTCGCTTGGTGCAGAGGGTACAGATAGCGGAAGTCTTTACCTTCCGCTCCTTCAAGAATCATCATGATCTGTACAGAGATAAGTTTGCTTTGCGTTTTCTATGCCTATCTCAAATAAACATATATTAGAATTGCACTGAAAAATGAGTATTGAGTAAGATTCAATTAAATAAAACTTCAGTATTTTAGGAAAGTACAAATTATATGTTATAGGCTGTTTAATTTGTGGTTGTCATTCTATTTGAGAGGGTCATCAGAACTGATTTGTGTGTATCATTTAATATGCTTGCTCTGTGAAAGAAGTATTAGCCTAATTAGTCCTAAGAATCTGATAGAAATCTTTGGTATTAAAACTCCACTATGTGCTGTAATCTTTAAAGCAGTATCAGGGAAGATAACATAATCAAGAATGTAGAGGAGGAAAGGATCACACATCAGAATAAACACAATGACAGGATTTCTTTGCAGTGTACAGACTGGGAACGGGTAGCGCTGAAGCTGATTCAGATTTATTTGATAAGATAATCACCTATGTGGGAAACGACACGGAAAGGAGTGTAATTGTAGTGGGAGATCTGAATTTACCAAATGTCAATTGGGAAGGTAATGCAAATGACAGGAAGCATAACCAACAAATGGCCAATAAGTTAATATGGGAAGGACAGCTGATTCAGAAAGTGAAAGAACCAACTAGAGGGAAGAATATCCTGGACGTGGTGCTGGTAAAACCAGATGAGCTCTATAGAGAAACCGAAGTAATAGATGGTATTAATGATCATGAAGCTGCTTTTGTCATAGTTAAAAATGAATGTCATAGAAAAGTAGGACTATTAGGCAGTATCTTATGGCTGAAAACAGTAAATAAAGATGTAAACAGACTCTGGGATTGGTTTAAAGCAATATTGTTGAGGAATGTAAAGACAGGTTTGTACCTTTAAAGGTAGTAAGGAATGGTAAAGACCCACCTTATTATAATAGAGAAATAGAGAGACTAAGAAGGAGGTGCAGATTAGAAAGAAGTAGTTAGAAATGGCTGTGAAAGAAAGGAGAAATTGAAGGAACTTACTTGGAAACTGAATCTAACAAAGAAGTCAGCTAAGGATATCATGATGGCAGGCATAATTGGCAGTCCTATAAATTTTACTGAAAAATGGTGGGTATGTGTAGGTACTTCAAGGCAGAAACAGATTCCAAGAAGGACATTCCAGGAATTGTTAATGAACAAGGGGAGTATGTAGGTGAGGATTTTCAAAAGGCAGAAGTATTCAGTCAGCAGTAGGTAAAGATTGATGGTTACAAGGATAATGTCCAGATAGAGGAGGTGACTAATGCTAAAGAAGTATTAAAATTTACATATAATAACAATAACATTTACAATAAGATACAAAAGTTGAAAACTAGAAAAGCGCTGGAATTGATAAGATTTCTGGGGATATACTAAAAACAATGGGTTGCGATATAGTACCATATTTGAAGTACTTATTTGATTATTGTTTGCATGAAGGAGCTATACCAAATGAATGGGGAGTTGCTATAGCAGCGGGTAGTGTATAAAGGAAAGGGGGATAGACATAAAGCTGAAAATTACAGACCCGTAAGTTTGACATGCGTTGCATGTAAGCTTTGGGAAGGCATTCTTTCTGATTATATTAGACATGTTTGCAAAATGAATAACTGGTTCGATAGAAGGCAGTTTGGGTTTAGGAAAGGTTATTCCACTGAAGCTCAGCTTGTAGGATTCCAGCAAGGTATAGTGGATATCTTAGATTCAAGAGGTCAGATGGATGGTATCGCGATTGACCTGTCTAAAGCATTTGATAGGGTGGATAATGGGAGACTACTGGCAAAAATTAGTGCAATTGGACTAGACAAGAGAGTGACTGAATGGGTTTCTAAAAAATAGAACTCAGATAATTAGAGTGGGTGAAGTTTTATCTGACCCTGTAATAATTAAGAGGGGAATTCCTCAAGGCTTTATTATTGGACCTTTATGTTTTCATATATATGGTGTGAGTAAAGAATTGGAATCAGACATAAGGCTTTTTGCAGATGATGTTATTCTGTACAGAGTATTAAATAAGTTGCAAGATTGTGAGCAACTGCAAAATGACCTCAATAATGTGAGATGGACAGCAGGCAGTGGTATGATGATAAATGGCGTTAAAAGTCAGGTTGTGAGTTTTACAAACAGGAAAAGTCCTCTCAGTTTTAATTACTGCGTTGATGGGATGAAAGTTCCTTATGGGGTTCACTGTAAGTACCTAGGTGTTAATATAAGGAAAGTTTTTCATTGGGGTAATCGTATAAATGGAATTGTAAATAAAGGGCACAGATCTCTGCACATGGTTATAAGGGTGTTTAGGGGTTGTAATAAGGATGTAAAGGAGAGGGCATATAAGTCTCTGGTAAGACCCCAACTAGAGTATGGTTCCAGTGTATGGGACCCTCACCAGGATTACTTGATTCAAGAACTGGAAAAATCCAAAGAAAAGCAACTTGATTTGTTCTGGGTGATGTCCGACAAAAGAGTAGCATTACAAAAATGTTGCGAAGTTTGGGGTGGGAAGACATGGGAGAAAGGAGACGATCTGCTCGATTAAGTGGTATGTTCCAAGCTGTCAGTGGAGAGATGGCGTGGGAGGACATCAGTAGACGAATAAAATTTGGGTGGTGTCTTTAAAAGTAGGAAAGATCACAATATGAAGATAAAGTTGGAATTCAAGAGGACAAATTGGGGCAAATATTCGTTTATAGGAAGGGGAGTTAGGGATTGGAATAACTAACCAAGGGAAATGTTCAATAAATGTCCAGTTTCTTTGAAATCATTTAAGAAAAGGCTAGCAAAACAACAGATAGGGAATCTGACACCTGGGCGACTGTCCTAAATGCAAATCAGTATTGACTGATTGAGGACAAGGACTAATTACCAATAAGGTTTCACTGATAGTCTTCCCCCATCAGTCCCAGTTCATCCAGATCTATTTCTTCTCATCTCTTGATGAAGTTGTTTCTGTTCCTGCTTCCAAGATTCATGGGAGGGACTTGGTGTTCATACTCCCTGAGGTAGTCATTCTTCAGAATTCTTCTTAATACGGATAGTGTAGAGCAAGAAGAACGCTTGATAAATACAGTAGAACCCCTTTAATCCGGACTAATTGGGTCTCTAAGTTGTCCGAATTAATAGAAGTCTGGATTTGAAAAATATAAAGATTATTTAGTATACAAGATATAATACAATACCGTACAGTATTAGGCCCTACAAAATGCAGACTAACTAGTGCAGTACGGAATTAAATTCCGAACACCTTCGGCTAAATGGTTAGCGTGCTGGTCTTTGGTTACAGGGGTCCCGGATTCGATTCCCGGCAGGGTGGGGAATTTTTACCATAATTGGTTAATTTCGCTGACACGAGAGCGCACGTCGCCTACGAGCTTCAAATCAAAAGATCTGCATCTGGCGAGCCGAACTTGTCGTCGGACACTCCTGGCACTAAAAGGCGTACGCCATTTCATTTTTGATTGACCACATTTGAGACGCTTACTGGTATGAAGAAACTGATCTTTTGTTGTCTTCCTTTGACATTAATTTCTTTAATACTGAACTCACGCAGATGCCTCAAATGTTCGCAATATGCAGATATGTTTTCTTCAGTGCATTTAATGACAATGATTAGAAAGTGAAAATCCACAGCCTGTGGGGTCGACCGGGTCAGGAATGGAAAGAATGAAGCACCCGTCTAGTGGTGAGGAGAGGAAATGTGCCGGCTGACGAAGCCTGTCGCACTCCTCTGGGACAATGATTAATGACTGACAGATGAAATGTGAATGGAGAGTGTTGCTGGAAGGAAAGATGACAGGGAAAACCGGAGTACCCGGAGAAAAACCTGTCCCGCCTCTGCTTTGTCCAGCACAAATCTCACATGGAGTGCCCGGGATTTGAACTACGGTATCCAGCGGTGAAAGGCCGGCGCGCTGCCGCCTAAGCCACGGAGGCTTCGACAATGGTTAGATGGTCTTTTAAGTTCACTAAGTTTTGGTTTAAGGTTAATATCACCTGATTCATCCTGGTCATATTCATCCGTTTCAGAGCTTTCTGCAGCGATCAACACTTTCAGCGATCTCCTCCTCTGTGTAGTTTACAACATTGCTCTCGTAACTCAGGTTTATTCTGTAATTTAATTTATTATTATTAAACGGCTGTCCGGATTAAGCGAAGACCGGGTTGATGAGGTTTTACTGCTACCGTATGAGAATAGGAAGAGGTAGGAAGGGTGTGTGTGTTTGTAAACACTGGGAACGGAAGGCAGTCCTGAGAACTACAGTGAGAAAAGTAACTACGTTGTTTGATATCAATAGGGCCCGGATTCGTATGCACCAAAAACTCTAAAATATGCATGCACATATGCAATAAAAATGTTGAAATTATGCACTAAACACACAACAGAATACACTTACCAAATGCATTATTCAATTTTAACTTGGTGTTAAGTCGATAAACATGTTTCATTCCTTATAAAATGCATGGGAGTAGGTTATTAACAGTTTTTCACTGTTTTCAGGGGTCAATGACTTTCTGTTGTCGGACAGAATTAGTTTACACGCTGAAAATGATCATTCTACGTCGACGTCGTTACTGGGTACACTGGCACTGACTGCTCGGAACATTCTTCTGGCAAAGACTGCCTTTTTCCACTTATGTAGTTGCTTATGGATTGAATCTTCTTCAGTCCTGGGTTTGAGTCCAACACGCACAGAGTTTCCTTTTAACTTTTTCTCCAGTTTCACGAGGGACATTTAAAGAACTAAGTGTGTCTTGAATTAATGGAAGGGATTCGTGTAGGGGTGCACCGCTAGTTTCTAAGCCCTTAATCGCCTTCGAAAGTGACGATTAATGAACGTGGATGAAACTGATATGTTTATATACAGTTTCAGATTCAAATGTGCACTTTGCTTCACGAACACACGCAGTATGACTACCCTACCATCAGTGCTTTTAACTACATCTTTCACTTAATTAAAGTTCATTAGATTTTTCATTTCGTCCAGAAATCTTAGATAATCGAGAAAAATATATCTGCATAGGGTCTATCCACTAACGTTCAAAATGTGCACTACCGTTCTAAATATGGATTTGCATATTTATTTTATTTTATCCGGACCCTAGATATCTGTAATGCCAGTGGGATTAACGCGCTACAGCTATGGAGTCGAGCTCTGCACTCGGGACACGCGTAGCTGTTCTGAGAATGCTTTTCTGTGGTTTTCCGTTTTCACTTCCAGACAAATGCATAGGCCACAGCCGATTCCTTCCACGTCTTATCCAGTTTCATTCACAATCATTCATTTAATCTTCGTTAGCTCCTCGGCTGAATTTGGCGTCAGGAAGGGCATCCGGACGCAAAAACATGCCGCATAAGTTCATCTCATTCCCAAATTCTGTATCAGGAAACTAAAAGGTAGACGTATACGTACTAACACGTGTAAATCAAGTAGTATTAACTAAAAATAAGCCACTCGGGTTAGGATCACTTTAAGAAAGCGGAGATAATTTTTACTGGTATATCACAGTTGCTGACCTCCAAATTTCCTTTGACTGATCCATCCACGAACCTACTACGCTGGCGTAGCAGGGGGAGGGGCGATACTCTCACGTGGCGCGTCCCAGGTGGCGGATAGGGGCGTCCTAACCGGCTTGCCGACGGACTTGAGGGAAATAAAATACCTCTCGCGGACCAAACACACAACCCTCTGTGGGTGGGGGACGCAGACGAAGAATACACGCACGATATCCCCTGCCTGTCGTAAGGGGCGACCAAGGGATGATTGTATTAGAACCATGAAACTACTTGTGATTAGTACCACCACGTGGGGAACACCATGGCTTTCTTTTATTTGCGCGTAGTACTACTATGTTAGGTACCAAATAAGTTTGTGATTAGTAGCAAAAGAGTACGGTGTCGGCTTTTACAGCACCTTTGATTAGTACCACTATATGAGCGACACCATGGGTGAGCGACAACATGGTTCTGCCTGTGGTTAGTACACATACGTGATGACACCATAGGCTTGCGTTGCCTGAAAATGGCGCCGCAATGTGCGAAACACCCTAGGTCTGTATTACATGTGCGAATTTCATTACCTGTGAGTAGTACCATAATGTGTAGAATACCGCGAGTCTGCCCTACTTTTGATTAGTACCGCAACATGTCAGATGCCATGGCTCTGCTTCCCCAGATAGGTACCATTATGAGGGTCCGATTACTTGAATTTTGGGCCCCTTTAGACTAAAAGCATCATCGATTCAGTATTATGCTATAGACGCAGTCCCTTGGTCATTAATTCTATTATTTCACGTCATTTTCTGTGAATGCGAGACTTCGTCGGATCCACTGATTGTTTTAAATTCATATCCAGCTATTCATTCTTCTTTCTCACGTTTTGAATTCTGGTCAGTGGAGGATTTTGGAGTTTTAATTTGTCATTCCACTTCGTCTCATTTCGTACCATTAGAGGCCGATGACCTAGATGTTAGGCTCCCTTTAAAAAAATAAGAAGCATCATCATCATAATCATGGCTGATCCATGTATCTGAGTCGAACAATACAGTGTACGTGAGGCTAGTTATGCGTTCACTCCCTATGCCCAAGTTAGCGAAATCGAAATCCCATGGAATATAATTGGTAAGAAGTAAATGTGATAATGCATGTCAGTCGATTTACTGGGATCTTAAAAATAATACTCCTGGGCTAAGTAGTTCAGGCGGTAGTAGAGTGATGGCCTTCTGAGTCAAACTTGGCAAGTTCGATCCTGACTCAGTCCCGTTGTATTTGAAGGTGCTCAAATACTTCAGCCTCGGCCTCTCCGAAAACCAAAAAAAAATGTAGTTAGTGGGTTGTAAAACCATTATTATTTTATTATTATCATTATCATTTCAGAGACGTTACCAGTATAGGGCTAATCTTGTGGGATACAGAGGAACAATTCCACAATTCCTAGATCCATCTGTGACTTCCATCCCCTACCCCGACATAAGTTACGTAAGCAAGAACTGTAGTTCACCGGGCGAGTTGGCCATGCGGCTAAGGGCGCGCAGCTGTGAGTTCGCATCCGGGAGATAGTGGGTTCGAATCCCACTGTCGGCAGCCCTGAAGATGGTTTTCCGTGGTTTCCCATTTTCACACCAGGTAAATGCTGGTGCTGTACCTTAATTAAGGCCCATTCCTAGGCCTTTCCTGTCCCATCGTCGCCATAAGGCCTATCTATGTCGGTGCGACGTAAAGCCAATTGCAGAAAGAACTGTAGTTCAGGACTCAGATATATTGATGCTAAAAGACTCCGTTCAGATTTTCGCTTTAGTAGAGGAAGCCGCATTGTACAGCATCGGCAGCCCTGAAAATGGTTTTCCGTGGTTTCCCATTTTCACACCAGGAAAATGCTGGGTCTGTACCTTAAGGCCACGGCTGCTTCCTTCCCTACTCCTAGCCCTTTCCTGTCCCATCGTCGCCATAAGACCTATCTGTGTCGGCGCGACGTAAAGCAACTAGCAAATAAAAATGTAATAATACTTTTTTCAATCCTCTTATCATAGTATTCCTTTCTTTATTCGCCCCCGGAGGAAGGACAAATTAGAGGTGGTTTGGTACCGGACGGTGCAGTGTACTGCTCTTTAGATGTGTTTGGTATAATCAAGCCCTTAATATATTTGTTTCCTACGGCCGAACATTTCAATGTCATTGCCGTAGGGCCTGTGTCATTATGGTATTGCAGTTAGAAGGTTTTGCGGCTCTGACCCAGACAGTCGTTATGTTATGTGTTATAGGTAGATCACTCCTTTACTTTCGCCGAGCCTTTACTGTGTGGTTGCATAATTAGGCGTACTTACGCTCTCACAGTACCCGTATGTGTGTTGTATTGCTGTGTGCAATATTCAAGTGAGTGTGTAACCTCACCGATTGTCAGTTTTATTGTTTATAGATACTCTTTTACCGTCTTACTAATAAACGGTGTATAACTTTTATACAAGGTTTATACACCGTTTACGCGAAATTCGTTACTAATAAACCGTGTATAAGCCTCCTATGTATACATCTGTTATAGTTATTCACTGAATTGCTTATACAGTCCAGGACCCTTGTATAAGCGTTGTATAGCAGCGTGTAGCGGAAAAAAAGAAACGAGTGAGCAGTTTATTTTCGTGGTATTTATTGTCGACAGTAATATAATTGTTGTAAAATATTCGACTTATCCATTTAACATCGAACACACGTTGAAAGAATTACGATAACGTTGATGATCTTCACGATATTTTAAACGTAGAAGACATACGGTACCGTACACCATTCAGAGGTTATGGAAGCTAGACATCTTCGTCAAGTAAAACACTTTAAAGAGACGGAATGACAATGAATAACTATAAAAGAAATGATGGTTGGGCGTATTTTTGTGTAAAAATGTGTTACAGCTTAATAGACCTTTGATATTGCGAGTTTGTTATACACTATCTGCCCCTACAAAGATCTTTCTTAATTGAGTAGGTACCTACCGTATACAATGGGACATATACCTCGAGATAAAAAGTGGCATAACATGAAAACCGTACGTAATATGATTTCCATACTTTGTAGTTGAATACGTAGAAATGTGATGTATAAATGCCTAATAGAAACTTTTTTGATCTAACCTTTCGTTTAGCTACAAAACAGGTTTTCCTTTCTCCTGAAAAGTAAGGATTTTGGAATGTGTACCCTTTTCAACTCGCCGATTCAATTACAATTGCTCACGTTTTCCGAACTACCCCAGTTAGGAGCTTTTGATATTTTCTTAAGCTTTTCCATTTCTTTTTTAGCGTCCATTACACAAGCAAGCTGAAGAAATGGTGATATCAATATAAGTCAAATTCCAGCTGTCTCACGGAATGACAATGAATAACTTTATAAGAAATTGTGGTTGGGCGTATGTTTGTGTATTAAGGTGTTACTGCTTAATAGACTTTAAATTGCGAGTTTATTATACATTATCTGCCTCTACAAAGATCTTAGATCTTTCTCAAATTTGAGTATAAAAAGGGACATATTCCTTGACATAAAAAATGGTATAACTTGAAAACCGTACGTAATATGATTTCCATACTTTGTAGTTGAATACGTAGAAATGTGATGTATAAATGCCTAATAGAAACTTTTTTGATCTAACCTTTCGTTTAGTTACAAAACAGGTTTTCCTTTCTCCTGAAAAGTAAGGATTTTGGAATGTGTACCCTTTTCAACCCGCCGATTCAATTACAATTGCTTACGTTTTCCGTACTATCCCCGTTAGGAGCTATTGATCTTTTCTTAAGCCATTCCATTTCTTTTTTTTTGGCGTTCATTACACAAGCAAGCTGAAGAAATGTTGATATCAGTATAAGCGAATTTCCAGCTGTCTCACTTAGTGTTGCCACTGCCTTTTCGATATGCCGTGCTACTGTGCGACTTTCCGGAAAGTTTTGCTCGTAGATAACCAGCAGAAGCGATCATAAAGGCGGTGAACGTGCGAAATACGTCAGTGAACTGCAGGAAGAGATTCCTACTCCTTGGAACGAGTGTATACGTGCTGTGTAGTAATACAATGCGTATACCTCGTTTATTAGCAAGAAAAATGTAAAACGCTTATACAGGGTTTATTCACTGTATAACTAAACAAGAGTTAAACAACGGTATAAGGACTTTTTATTAGTAAGACCCTTACTGTATTACTCACGGCCTGTCCTCGTTAACGAGTAATCCTGGTCCGCGTCACCTACTGAGTTATCAAGAATGCATTGTTGCCACTTTTCCTTACGGTTGATAACCAAAAATCAGGCCTATTGTTAATGAGGACAGGTAAAGAGCGTAATGTAATAGATGTAATATTTGGATATGAGATATTTAATTGGAAATAGCCCGCCTGGTGGCCATGATCGTTAACGCGTGAAATCTATATGGTCTGTCACCGTGGCTGGCCTGTTCGAGTCTCGTTGGTCGGAAAAATTTTCACCACCATAATATTAGCCGGCAGGGTGGGAGACGTGGTGGTATACAATTATTAATCACTATATTGTGCATCAAAAGTCTGCATTAAATTCCAAACCTTTCCGCAGTGCTCATATGGGGTGAGGGCATGTAACGCTGTTGATGGTGATTTGTCCGTCGGATGAGGACGTAAAGCCTTCACCAGACCCCGTGTGCTGGCACCGGGTTTGACCATCTCCCTTACTGCTATCATATTTCACGTCATTCATTACATCTCCTAAACGCCTCTTATGAGGTTGATGTCCGGTCGTAAAAAAACTCGCTTAAGGCCACGGCCGCTTCCTTCCCACTCCTAGCCCTTTCCTGTCCCATCGTCGCCATAAGACCTATCTGTGTCGGTGCGACGTAAAGCAACTAGCAAAAAAAAAAAAAACTCGCGAAGATTCATCTCAGCTCATACCCGATTCCACCAACTGTGGGTGGGGGACGCAGACGAAGAATACACCCACGGTATCCCCTGCCTGTCGTAAGAGGCGACTAAAAGGGTCGACCAAGTGATGATTATATTAGAACCACGAAACTCCTTGTGATTAGTACCACTACGCGGGAAACACCGTGGGTCGCTTTTCCTTGCGCGTAGTACCATTAAGTTAGGTACCAAATAGGTTTGTGATTAGTAGCAAACGAGTGCGCGGCGGCTTTTACAGTACTTGTGATTAGTAGCACTATATGAGCGACACCATGGGATGACGCAGCCCATGGTTCTGGCTTGCCTATGATTAGTACCCACTATATGAGGAACACCATGGTATAGTGAGAGTCCCTGTGGTTAGTACACTTAGGTGATGAATACCATAGGTTTAATAATAATGTTATTTGTTTTACGTCCCACTAAGTACTCTTTTACGGTTTTCGGAGACGCCGAGGTGCCGGAATTTAGTCCCGCAGGAGTTCTTTTACGTGCCAGTAAATTTACCGACACGAGGCTGACGTATTTGAGCACATTCAAATACCACCGGTCTGAGCCAGGATCGAACCTGCCAAGTTGGGGTCAGAAGGCCAGCGCCTTAACCGTCTGAGCCACTCAGCCCGGCCACCATACGTTTGCGTTGCCTGTCAATGGCGCCGCAATGTGCGAAACACAGTAGGTCTGTAATACATGTGCGAATTTCATTACCTGTGAGTAGTACCATAATGTGTGGAATACCGCGACGCTACTCTTGATTAGTACCGCAACATGACATATACTATGAGTCTACGTTTCTAGCGATAAGTACCATTATGAGAGGCCGATGACTTGGATTTCGGACTCCTTTCGACTACAAGCATCATCGATTCGGTATCGTGCTATAGAAGCTTTTTTTTTTTTTTTTTTTTTTTGCTAGTTGCTTTACGTCGCACCGACTCAGATAGGTCTTATGGCGACGATGGGACAGGGAAGGGCTAGGAGTTGGAAGGAAGCGGCCGTGGCCTTAATTAAGGCACAGCCCCAGCATTTGCCTGATGTGAAAATGGGAAACCACGGAAAACCTTCTTCAGGGCTGCCGACAGTGGGGTTCGAACCTACTATCTCCCGAATACTGGATACTGGCCGCACTTAAACGACTTCAGCTATCGAGCTCGGTGCTATAGAAGCAGTCCCTTGGTGATTAATACTATTGTTTTACGCCAGCTTCTCTGCATGTGAGGCACTGTGGGTCGGTTCCACTGATCGTTTTAAATTCATATCCATCCATCCATTCATTCTTCGTCTTCACGTTTTGAATTGTGGTCAGTGGAGGATTTGGGGTTTTTAATTTGACATTTCATTTCGTACCATTACGGGCTGATGACCTAGATGTTAGGCCCCTTTAAACAACAAGCATCATCATCATACCCGATCCCGTAGAGAAGCGGAACAAGGGTTGGACACACACAGATATTTCATTGGAAATCTCGTGGAAAATTTTATATTTAGCCTGCAAACAATAGCCTTCAACGAATTTAGGCATCACCTTGGTACCAAGAAGATCCAGAATTAGACGCAACTTGTTTACCCAGTGACTGGATGACACACTGAACCTAGATGAGTAACACAACCAAGAAGAAGGGGGAGAGTGAAGCTGACTCATACATAGTCATCTTCCTACATCACTTGGAAATTGACTGCACGCGACAGCTCAATAACCATTTGGTTGGGATTGCATTCTCCCCCTCCTCGCAGCATCTGCGATTTCCAAGTCCGCACACTGAAGCATCACAGTTGAAAATGCATGAGGCTATCTTAATCACCACAAAATGTAGTGTAGGCCTACTTCGAAATTCTCAGCGATGGAGTTTTCTCGGCCTTAAGGGCTGTTCCCTTTCTTTTGCTGACCGAGCTCGATAGCTGCAGTCGCTTAAGTGCGGCCAGTATCCAGTATTCGGGAGATAGTAGGTTCGAACCCCACTGTCGGCAGCCCTGAAAATGGTTTTCCGTGGTTTCCCATTTTCACACCAGGCAAATGCTGGGGCTGTACTTTAATTAAGGCCACGGCCGCTTCCTTCCCACTCCTAGCCATTTCCTGTCCCATCGTCGCCATAAGACCTATCTGTGTCGGTGCGACGTAAAGCAACTTAAAAAAAAATCTTTTGCTGATCCCCTCGGTATTCGGAGGGTCTGGCTTCAATTAGTGACCACTGGTCTGAATTTACGGCTGTCGGCCATGTGGCAGATTCCGTATCAGTTATTTACATTTTCTTAAATGATTTCAAAGAAGTTGGAAATTTGTTGAGCATCTCCCTTGGCAAATTATACTGAGAATCTACAGCCTGTTTCCAGTCCTTCGACCCGGTCAGGGATGGAATGAATGAAGCCCCGATCTAGCGGCGAAGATAAAAATTGTGTCGGTTGACTAACTCCTCTGGGACAATGATGGACTGACAAATGAAATATTGGAGAGTATTGCTGGAATGAATGATGACAAGGAAAACTCCGAGTACCCAGAGAAAGACATGTCCCGTCTTCGCTTTGTCCAGCACCACAGATCTCACATAGTGACCTGTATTTGAATCACGGAATCCAGCTGTGAGAGGCCGACGCGCTGCCGTCTGAACGACGGAGGATCACTTGACAAATTATACCTATCCTTAATTCCTCTTCCTATAAACTAACATTTTCTCCGATTTGTCTTCTTGAATTCCACCTTTTCCTTCATATTATGGTCCTGTTTTAAACTCCATTCAAACTTACTCGTGTACTAATGTCATGCCACGGTATCCCTCCACTAACAGCTCGAAACATACCGCTTAGTCTACCAGCTCGTCTTCTTGCTCCCAATTCTTCCCAGCCCAAAGTTTGGAACATTTTCGTAACACTGCTCTTTTGTCGGAAATGACCCTTTGGTGTTTTCCCAGGTTTTTTTTTTTTTTTTTTTTTTTTTTTTTTTTTTTTTAGGTTTTAGAATTTGCTTTACGTTGCACCGACACACATAGGTCTTATGGCGACGACAGGATAGGAAAGGCCTAGGAGTGGGAAGGAAGTGGCCTTGGCGTTAATTAAGGGACAGCCCTCTGTAATTGGGGTCTTTCCAGTGACTTATATGGGCCTCTAACCGCACGGCTAACTCTCTCAGTACTAATGTTCCTACCTCTGGTGAGATATTATGCCAGCATTGGATACGCGCGTACAATATGTGAACTTTCTCAGCTCATATATTTTACAACAGTTGTGGAATTGATTATCTTGTTCTCACGGCCCTCTGTTCTCAAGAATTACTGCATGATCGATACAGATAACTCAAGACTCGTAAATAAAAATAGTGTTAGATAACACATTTTTCTCTCGCTCTCATTGCTTCGCTGCCTCTTGTCTTATCTTCTTTCATCATTTCTCCATTCTTTTCGTTCAGTACATCGTGGGTATATCCCGGAGCAGAAATTCATAAGGGAAGGCCTTCCCTGTGTAGACTGCTGAGGGTCAGACCCGATTGAGTGCTGGGGCTATGGAAGAAAAGTTAATTGGAATGCAGTACTAATATAGTACATACACTTTACAATCTACCGCAATTAAATTATGATTTTCCCCACTGTCGGCAGCCCTGAAAATGGTCTTCCGTGGTTTCCCATTTTCACACCAGGTAAATGCTGGGGCTGTACCTTAAGGCCACGGCCGGTTCCTTCCCACTCCTAGCCCTTTCCTGTCCCATCGTCGCCATGAGACCTATCAGTGTCGGTGCGACGTAAAGCAACTAGCAAAAAAAAAATTATGATTTTATGTTCCATATTTTCGACTGGACGTGCTATTTATTGTTTTGTCTTTTCATAGTATCGAGGACGTGATATGAAGAGGTACCAAATTGTCAACTACGAGGGCGTGGCGTGAGAAGAAATAACCTCTTATTAGGAGCTTTGGTTGATCTAATGTGCCTGTACGTATTGTACCAGAGCTTATGTATGGCCCTAGAACTGGTCTCTTCAACCATCAAATAACTCGTAATTAGCAACATAAAATCACTCTGAAGGCATTCGTTATACTCACTAGCGAGTGAATGCTTATTTTGATTATGGGTATCGGAAGCCAACCTCTCATCGTTACTGCAGGGGTCGTGAAAATGCTGCCATATAGCTAGTAGAAGGAAAAGTTTTCGGCAGGGCATAAATGGTTATTTAGATTGTCACTCGCGGCTATACGGCCAAGAAGGGTGAAGCTAGGAACAACACTCTTATAAAGCCGACGTGTGGTGGTAAGGTAAGGGTTATTCTGCCCGAAGGCAGGTCCGAACCTCCGCAGAGGTGTTCCTGAGCCGGAGTTTACGTACGGTAGGGTGGTCAGTTCCTTTCCGCTCCTCCATTCCCTTACCCCCCACAACAGCGCGTGGCAACCCATCCAACTCCTGACCACGCCCAATGTTGCTTAACTTCGGAGATCTCACGGGATCCGGTGTTTCAACACGGCTACGGCCGTTGGCCGACGTGTTGTGAGGGGGAGTTCAAATCCTACCGTCCTAAAAACAACAGAGGAATATATTTGCACAGTGTTTCTACTCACGCAATGAATTTTGAGGTCGTCCTTAATGAAACGGGCTACATGTAAAAAGCCATACCCATAGATAAACGGTACAGAATAGCGTTCGTTTATACCCCAAACGCCCGAAGATCACTTCTCGGGTACTTCGAAACATTCAGAGTAAACGCATTGCATGTTCTGGGCAGAAGCTGCTTTTGAGATAACCATACGATTGAATTTCCTTTGTGAGTATAGACCTTCACACCTTGTTATTTATTCTCGAGTTAGAAATATATACATATAAGGCACAGTTCAGATATATTATTCGTGGCCAGAACTTGGTTACTTCCAGTGCATTTACTCTGGAGTAATGAAGGTCTTCTTGGGTACAAGAGGCTGGACACAGTTCACACCTGGTAACCCACTCCGAGATGACGAATCGGCAGGTGTTGGCTGAACTGAAAAATGTTTAGAGACTGTTATCAGGTGTGGCGCAGGTGTAGACCAGCTTGACAAGTTAGGATTTGGAGGATGGGGATTACATCTACACTGTTCCACTAAGCTCTTCGGTGAATGAGTAACAACTCAGCAATTGATGTAGCTCGAAACTGGGCTGAACGATTTTTGAATAGTGACCATTCGAACCCGAAGAAAGTAAATTGCTTCATATGTCGTCGACTTCGTTTTAGGGGCAGCTTAGTTATTGGTTCTGGTACGATTCCTGACTCGAACATTTGCTTTAATATTGGTTTAAGAGCCCGCAACATGCTGCACTAAGCCGCTGGAATACAGTTTACTTGGAAAGTGGGGTTAAGTCTCCATCGGCCTTGCGATAGATGCCTAATAAGTTATGTAAAGCGCAGATACATCATTTCAAAACCTAACACGCTTTAGGCACGGGGTTGTAGATTACCCTATCCCTGGCTTCTTGCGGGAAGAAGCACGAGACTGCTGGAAAGTAGAACGGACATTTAAAAGTGACTGAAGAGTAGATTTAAACTCTGAAATAATATTTGGAACGGAAATATGATGGGAGGAGAGAGAGAAAGCGAGATGTATGGATTGTCATCTTATCATCTCAGTATTTGTCGGCTCGATAGCTGCAGTCGCTTATGTGCGGCCAGTATCTTGTAATCGGGAGATAGTGGGTTCGAACCCAACTGTCGGCAGCCCTGAAGATGTTTTCTGTGGTTTCCCGCTCCTAGTCCTTTCCTATCCCATCGTCGCCATGAGACCTGTATGTTTCGGTGCAACGTAAAGCAAATTGAAAGAAAAACCACTTCCGTTTGCCGATTTCAGTTGACACTTCATGTTAGAACTGAGAAGTTCTTATATCGCATTTGCTGTTTTCATGAATTACATTGTGCATTCTTCAATTGAGAATGCATCACTTGCTTTGAGACGGTACGACGTAAAATAAATAGAAAATAGAGAAAGTATTAGTGTATTTTTTAAGAAAACTGTGTAACTGTTCCACCTCGTCAAAACACTTGGGGAGATGAAAGTTATTATCTTGGGACACATGAATATTAAATAAACTATTTGTGGCTTGCCCGCAAATTGCCACGCAAATAGAAACAATTAACATTCCATGGTTCCCCATTCCTCTATGTAATGTTTGGGCGCCATGGTTACAGTTTTAAATAAAACTGTAAACCAAAATTTATATTTACTAGCATAGAGACTTATACTTAAATCACAGGGGTAGGATTTTAAATAATTAACCATTAAGTATCGCTTAAGAAAGAAAATTAACGCAATATATAATACAAATGAATTTATTATACAAAAAAAATGAGATGAATCGGAAAAGTTTCCTTAAAGCGTGGAGGAATTTATAATTTACTGAATTTACTATTGCTTGCTTTATCTAATTGAAGCTCACCAATTGCAGCTTCCGTTGACGTCATCTGGTTTCCGTGGTTACTCGTTCTCTTCTTCTCGATGTAGACTTTGCTCCATGGACATCCTTCCTTCCTTCTCTGATGTGGTACGGGCTATCTGGACTAACACTCCCTACTTGCCTAGTCTTTAACTTAGACATTGGCCCTATACTTGTAAAAACTGATCAGCGTTGATCGTATGAGGAGAAAATTCAGAGATATGAATTTTTCCATATTAGTAGAAATCTCAATCCAACTGAGCTATACTATTTATACGGTACAGACTTGTACCAAAATTCCGTAGACTTGAACTAAACATAGTTCTTCGTCCATAATATTTACTGAATGTCACACAAGCCATGAGCTTGTTTCGTTTCTCGTAGATCTGATAACATAACCGAAGCGACAACACATTGTACAAAAATAACTATGTCGCAGAGCGACCACACACTGTTTCAAAAATCAAATCACGTCGTACAAAGTAGATGTTCACAGTAGAAGTACTAGTGATGGAGTATCCCGTAGTTAGGTTGTAAGGTCGTAAGGTTCCGTTCTCGTGTTGAGAATCAGTATATATCCGGGCTCACCCCCACTCTTGGTAACAGTTCAATCTCAAAACTCATATACAACGAAGTATCTGATTCGATAGATCGAAGCATCAACTCCCCTTCCCTTCTTCCTCGATAAGTCCAGAAGGCGTGGCGATGATATAGCTGACCAGCTTGCAAGCCTCGCGCACGGGTCGCTGTTTACTAGCCTTGGTCATACGATAAACCCATGACGCACGCAAAATCCCAAGCTTCAAGAATAACCCTCCGTATATACAAACATGAGATGGAATGAAAACAACTATGTCTCAACATATTGACCGTATTTACAACATAATGAATTCTTATCCTACATAATATAATAATTTAAATAATAAAACGATGTTATCATATATACAATATGATTCCAAAAAGCCTTGATTACAAATGATTGACGTTGAATAAATATGTTATTACAAATAATTGCCGATGGCGGATAAACTTGATATCAAATGATATCGCGTAAAATGATATAATATTAAATTAGTAGGGCTGGATAAGCCTGGACGGTTACAACTGTGACCGGGCTTCAGGTTACACGACACATGGCGAATAATAATAATATAAAAACTCTTAAATTACACGAGATTTGGACACCTTTAAGACAAGCCAAAACACTAGATAAAGTGCATCAAAAAAGAAACAAATGAACATCAGGTTGGACAACGTGACGACTATAAGAAAGGATGTGGAGCAGGCGTGGGAACCCTACCTGGGGCCATGAGGATACGTAGGTCAAGAAAAATCAACGGTGATCCCTTGATCTGTTAATATTTGTTTCCAAAATAGACATTACAAACAAAATTCATTGATTCAAAATTCAAGTTGACAGGTCAAACATACGAGTTCAGGAACAATTTACCAAGGAC
This sequence comes from Anabrus simplex, assembly GCF_040414725.1. Taxonomy (NCBI): domain Eukaryota; kingdom Metazoa; phylum Arthropoda; class Insecta; order Orthoptera; family Tettigoniidae; genus Anabrus; species Anabrus simplex. The sequence continues at coordinate 43,648,219 of NC_090277.1, forward strand.
TATTCCCTTAAGTCAAAGAGGCCAACCAAAATATACTTTAACAAATGTAACAAAAACCCAGCGAGCGGATATATTGCTTTGAACATGTGCGTGTGCCAAGATTCTCTCGCATGTAAGCACTCCTGGATGGCATCTGGTTGCGCTATGAATGCAAGATTTTTCGTTTCATTCCTGGCAGTTCTCGAACAGAAGGTGTACATCTTGCTTAGATTTGAGACTTTTTGCAAAGTTTCTACATATGTTGAACGACATCTGTAAGAGCGAGGAGAAAGAGTGAGCAAAGAGTATGCAATTCTGTCTCTCTGAAGTCAGTTAAATTATGTATATTTTTTAGGAAATCTTCAAAATGATGACTTTTTAAGCATTGTCAGAAATCTTGACAAAATCCTCCGAAATACTATTTTGAATCTGGTAGCACTGCCCGACTTCCCAAAGGAAGTTGATTATGAAGATGGAAAAGCAAATAACTCCTTATTGTGCATCGCTGAATTAACATCATTAAAGAAGATCTGATATGAAATAAAAGAGCTTTGTGTAAAGAAGGTGAAGCAAGGCTTTGAGAACAGAGCTCCATATCTCGAGATATTCCAGGCTTTATTTTCGCAGACAATATCCCTCTACTCACAATGACACCCGTCAAGATCCGAAATAGTATTAAGAAGATGCGCAGTAATTGTAAAGAGTGGAATCTAAACAAATAATTAGCAGAAAAAACCCGTCATGATGCGTCAAGGGAGTGTCCAACTTGCAACGAATGAACAGCGGTGGATGGGAAGGACATAGCTACAACTTGTTAAAAAATTGAATACCTGGGGCGATAATAAGCAACAATGGCATTCTTGTTGAGTTATTAGAAAGTGGAGGAAAGCAGGGAGAACAGCTAAAGTATGCAATACTGTGTACTGTATTATCAACGAAATGTGAAAGGAAACTAAAGAATGTGTAAATGTCAGTGTTTGTGGTGGTTTTTTTCTTTGCTTCGCGTCGCACCGACACAAATAGTTCTTATGGCGATGATGGGATAGGGAAGGCCTAGGAGTGGGAAGGAAGCGGCCGTAGCCTCAATTAAGGTACAGCCCCAGCATTTGCCTGGTGTGAAAATGGAAAAACCATCTTCAGGGCTGCCGACAGTGGGACTCGAACCCACTATCTCCCGGATGCAAGCTCACAGCTGCGCGACTCTAACAGCACGACCGAGGTGCAGGACTTTTGCCCCGCTAGAGTTTTTTTACGTGCCAGTATATCTCCTGACACAAGGCTGACGTATTTCAGCACACCATAAACTTACTAAGTTGGCGTAGCTGGGGGAGGGGTGATACTCCCACGTCGTGCGACCCAGGTGGCGGATAGTGGGGTCCTGACCGGCTTACCGACGGACTTGAGCGAAATAAAATAGCTGTCGCGGCCCAAGCACACATCCCCCTGTGGGTGGGGGATGCAGACGAAGAATACAACTACGGTGTCTCCTGTCTGTCGTATAAGGCGACTAAAAGGGAGCGACCAAGGGATAATTGAATTAGAACTATGAGACTACTTGTAGTTAGTAACATCACGGGTGGCCTTTACTTGCGAGTACTACCACTATGTTCGATACACATTGGTTTGTGATTAGTAGCAACAGAGGGTGAATAAGTATGGGTTTTACAGTACCCGTGATTAGTACCACTATATGCGGAACACCACTGGCTTACGTTTCCTATAATTAGTACCTTTATGAGAAACATCACGGGTCAGGGCCCCCTGTGGGTGGGGGACGTAGACGAAGAATACACCCACGGTATCCCCTAACTGTCGTAAGGGGCGACCAAGGGATGATTGTATTAGAACCATGAATCTACTTGTGATTAGTTCCATGGCGCGGGGAACAACATGGGTCGCCTTTACTTGCGTGTAGTACCACTGTGTTAGGTATACAGTAGGTTTGTGTTTAGTAGCAGCAGAGAGTGGTTCACTGTGGGTTTCCAGTACCCGTGATTAGTAACATTGTGAGAAACACCGCGGGTTTGGGCTCTGCCTGTGATTAGTACCACTATGTGAGCGAGGCCGTGGGTCTGCGTTGCCTGTGATTAGTATCACTATGTGAGCGAGGCCGTGGGTCTGCGTTGCCTGTGATTAGTATCCGCTATATGAGGAACACCACGGGAATACTGGGACCCGTGATTAATCTCGGATTAATACACATAGGTGAGGAACACCCTGGGTTTGCGTTGCCTGTTAGTGGTGCCATTATGTGAGAAACACCATAGGTCTGAGTTACCTGTACGACGTACAATACTTGTGAGTAGTACCATAATAATTATGTGGAACACCGCGAGTCTACGCTACTTTTGATTAGTACCGCAACTCGAGAAATGCCATGGTTCTACTTTCCTAGCGATAAGTACCGTTATGAGGACCCGTAGACCTGGATTTTGGACCCCTTTAGACAGCACTCATGCTCTATTTAGGATTGTGCTTTAGAACTAGTTCCTTGGTCAGTAATACTATTGGTTGATAGTTTCTGGGTCGGGTCCACTGATTGTTTTAAATTCATATCCATCCATTCATTCTTCATCGCATTTTTTATTCTGGTGAGTGGATGATTTTGAACTTTTAAATTGTCGTTACATTTCGCACCATTAGGGGCCGATGACCTAAATGTTAGGCCCCTTTAAACAACAAGCATCATCATAATCAGTATTTGAACACCGAATACCACCAGAATGAGCTAGGATCAAACCTGCCAAAGTTTTGATTCTCCATCTGTTCTGGGTGCGTGTTCGTACCAGTGCGGTCTCGCCTCTTCATTTTGATCGGTATTGAGGTTATTTTGAGGGTGTTTTTTTACAAGCTGCTTTACGTCGCACCGTCTTATGACGACAGTGGGATAAGAAATGACTAGGAGTAAGAAGGAAGCGGCTGTAGCCTTAATTAAGGTACAACCCCAGCATTTGCTTGATGTGAAAATGGAGAAACCACGGAAAACCATCTTTCGGGCTGCCGATAAAGGTTCGAACCCACTATCTCCCGAATGCAAGCTCACAGCTGCGTGCCCCTTACCGCACGGCCAACTTGTTCGGTCTTTCTATTTTTTACAAGTTGCTTTATGTCGCACCGACATGGATATGTCTTATGGCGACGATGGAACAGGAAATGGCTAGGAGTGGGAAGCGGCCGTGGCCTTAATTAAGATACTGCCCCAGCATTTGCCTGGTGTGAAAATAGGAAACCACGGAAAACCATCTTCAGGGCTTCCGACAGTGGGGTTCGAACCCACTATCTCCCGAATACTGATTATTGGCCGCACTTAAGCGACTGCAGCTATCGAACTCGGTTCGTTCGGTCTTAAGGGTATTCCTTACGAAGGATCTGCTCTTCGTCACAGGGCAACATTCTGTCTCATAGGCCAGGTTTCTTCAACTCTGCGTTCAATTTTACTTAAGAAATGCTAACTAACAATTGTTATTAATTTAACACTTCGGTTAAAAGCACCTTGTTTCACGAACACTGTTCCAACACTTGTTACGAAACAATTGTTGAAGACAAATTAACACGTTTCTGAACGCGTTTGGCAGTGGGCACCTTTTGTTTGGAATAGTTATTTATTTATTCGCACATGGTTGACATTATTATAGGTTATGGTTAGCGGAGACCGCTAAGACGTAAACATATGCAGTAAGAGTTAACAAAAGCGTTCTTATGATGAATGCGAGACTAATGTTATATCGTAGATTTCATTTAAATTATGCGAGTGTGCTTGAAAAATGAAAGAATAGGCTATTATATTATATTATACCACAACATTCAATATATTTTTATGAGTGCAATCTAAGGTTCCTACATCACCAGGAAAATGTGATAATTGATACGTCTTGAATTATTTTTGGGCATTCTTTTATTGCGAGAAAAATAATGTAATACCTTGTTAACATTGCATTGAAAGCAGGAATTCTTTGTAGAATTCTACACACTCTTGTCTTGTACTCATTAACTTAGTCGTCTACATGAAAATAGTCTGAAGCATAATATCTAAGAACTATAAGCAACTGCTGCACTGGAGACACTGATAAGTTTCAGTCTGCGGGAAACTCTAACCTATTTTCAATTTCTTCTAGTACCTTATTCATTATGGCGTTGGTAATTAGGTATCTTGATAGAAAACTTTCTTCTGACAACTCTAAAGTCTGTTTTTCTTAGTATGGGTCGTCCTTTGCCTACTTCAGTTATAAATAGTCTTCATGCAGCAGTAAAACTTCAAACACGTCCTGTACATGCTACCATTTTGAAATTTTAACAGCTGTTAATAGCTGTTAAGTATTAACAATTTGTTAGAGTTAACAATTCTTGATGAGACGTTCAGTTTGTTAAATTATGTGTTAAGTCTCTCTAACAGCAGTGCTAACACTTAACATTTATACCTGTGACCGACCTAACATTACTTCAACCATCCAGCAATAACTTGTTCGAGCGTTTAGTACTGTGTCACAGTCGGTTTCACGCAGGAACCAAGATATTTCCCAAAACTAGAAGACTTCACCTGATGGACAGCATCAACTACGATTGTGCAGTCTGTCTGTGCGCCGTACTTCAGGTATTCCCGTTTTTATCATGTTGAGCTGAAGTCCAGATTTGTCCAGTCGTGTTTCCCACTAGTTGACTAGATGTTAAAGTTTATTCCAAAAATCTCTAGCCAACATATAATCAGCTTACATTAAGGTCCATGGAAAGTGCTAGGTACAACCCCAGGATTTGTTTGATGTGATAATGGGAAACCACGGTAAACCATCTTCAAGGCTTCCGACATCGACAGTGGGGCTCGAACCCACTATCTTCCGAATGCAAGCTCGCATCTGCGCGCCGCTAACCGCACGGCCAACTCGCCGGGTCATTGAAAGTTCAAAGAGACATCCCATCCTGTCGTCGGCATAAGACATACCTGTGTCGGTGCGACGTAAAACAAATTGTGAAAAAAGAACTTTCAATGTTCAGTTTGTACTTTATGAAGGCGCAGTTGATCTTTTCTCCCTCTCCTTTCAAACACATCACCACGTCTTTTATTTTGGAGTGGCCTCCCTAACAGTGTGTTCAAACGGTTGTTCTAGCCCTCGACAGAATTCGTTGTCCTCTGACGCTTTTGGTGGCAGTTCCACATTTCTATTGGAAAGTCTGGGTTCTCCAGTGAGTTCTGCAACGAAGTAATAAAAAAACAGACTTAACTTGGCAGACTGCGGCTTTAGAGTAAATCTCCACCCAGCCATCTTGAACATCCTCTGGTTTTAAGAAAGCCAGGGGTGCACGCATTCGGATGTGGAGACGTATATCGTCGTTTTCACATTACTCAGTTGCAAGTTATATTTCTTGTACTCTGCATCAAAGGCATTTTTTTTCATATGAATAAAGTATCCATTTACATGTGCCGAAGGTAGTAGGCTACTACTAGAATCCCAGCCATGGCCGCCATTTCATAATCCACGTTCACCGCTTCTGAATTCCTCTCTGGAACAGCTTGACGGATTAATTGATACAGTCGAGTGCAGGTTTGTTTCTTTTTGTTGGGCAACAGAGCAAACGCAATGGGGTTGACGTTAATTTCTTCATCCGCACACCCAAAATCCTCACGAATGACGTATATCTATGAAAACTGTGTACTAGAGCACTTAAAGGTACCATTCGTGAAAAGTTTTTAAAACATTTCAAACTCTCCTTGCTCTTGTCCGTTCGAAATCTGGTTTCATGCGCAGTTAACTGTGTCGCAAAGCCCAGAATTCAGAAGTCCGAAGAGCCTCATCACTTCCTGCAGGGAGGTCATCCAGGGTGCAAGCTTCATCTAGCTCTCTGAAAACCAAAATGTGTTCTGTATCCTGTAGGTTTCCACATGTACCTCATCCTTACTTAAATAGGCTGGACCGAAGTTGGTTCCCAACCATTTTCGAGGAGAAGTTAGAGTTCCCAAAGTATTGAACGGTCAGTGGAGGAGGTGGTTCCCTGCAAATATATTCGTTCCCATTTCTAATGTTCTGAGAAATATCTACTTACATTGGCTTCTTTTAACCTCACAATCCACTTTTGCACATATTCCTCTTTTGCAGCTGTGTTTTTTTAGGCCTAGTTTAGTCTTTTCTCCCTAATTTGATGTTGCCTTCTCCTTCCCTGGCTGACGACTGTCCCAGTGCTCTCCCTCTACCCGCCTTTTATAGCCATTCGATGGCTCGCGTGTAGTGTGAAGAAGCACTGGGCGCAGCCCGAGAGCCAGCGAAGGATGAAAGGCGACGGGCAAGTGAAGCTTGCTCCGCCAGTGCTTTATTTAGTTATATATTTACATGGTACATAACATATGATTATGAACGAGGCCGAAAGGCGAAAATTAACATAACAAATGATATAGTAACACTCAAAAAGAAGAATATAATAAAACAGGCAAAATTTACAAGCGAAATGGTGTCCGATCCTTGTATTTGGGATCGGCTACATCTCGTCTCCGGATGGATGTCGTCGTCCGTGGCTCGTTCGGTTCTGGAAGATGGTCGGCTGCTATCGGTGGGAGTCCGGTTAGCGACCACTGAAGAGGACTTGCAGGCGACGGGCTCCTGTTGCCGCTGCGGTGGACTCTTCTCCGCCTCCTCAGAACTATGTTGGTGCTGTGGTTGCCTTCGCCCCCCCGAGTGCCGCGTTCCCGTCCTCTGGCGCGTCCGCGCCTGACCGGAGCTGGGCGAGGCTGAGTTTGAAACGTGAACCTCTCGGGTACCCAGGCCAAGATCTCTGATATTGCTTGGTCCAATTGGATGGCGTGGGACCACCCCTTGCTGACAGCGACATATAGCAGGTTGGCACGCGTGGCAAAGTATGTTCGCTGAGCGTTGTCCAGTCGATCCCAGGCTGACAGCCCCTACTGTAGTTACAATAATAATTCAAGATCTAAAACTTACGGGAACCAAAATCGAGTAAATGTTAAATTCAAGACCCAAGATTAATGGGAGTCAAGTCGATTTCTGAAACTTCAGAACTCCGATTATATAGCTCCATTTTTTTAGATTGGTTTTGCATCGAGACACACCAGTTTTGAAGCTCTTCAGCGCCTTCCGTGTTGTTGTATACGGTAGCTTATAACCAACAGCATGTTCCTCTGTGACTTTTCTATTTCATGTTTACCCGACAGAATTACTAAAACTCAGCCATAGGTCGCCCAGCAAAGTTTCGATTTCTCAGCCTTTAAGGAGAGTAAACGGCAACGTCGTAATTAACACGTGGAGTCAAGTCAAAATGTCTGCACACACTAGCTGAAATTATGTTATTATTACATCATCATCATGTCCGACTCGTTGGCTGAATGGTCAGCGTACTGGCCTTCGTTTCAGAGGGTCCCGAGTTCGATTCCCGGCCGGGTCGGGGATTTTAACCTTCATTGGTTAATTTCAGTGACTCGGAGGCTGGGTATTTGTGCTGTCCCCAGCTTCCCTGCAACTCACACACCACACAACACTATCCTCCACTACAATAACACGCAGTTACCTACACATGGCAGATGGCGCCCACCCTCATCGGAGGGTCTGCCTTACAAGGGCTGCACCCGGCTAGAAATAGCCACACTAAATTCTTCTTCTTCTTTCGAATGGGCCACCAGAGGACCACGTGCCAATTTCAATTCCTTCTTCTTTGTTCTTTCCTTTTCTTCCAGTACGCTTTCATCTGTTCATTATGTTTCTTCTTTCTGTCTTCAGACCACTTTGAACCAGTCTTTTTTACTTTCTTACCTTGGAATCCTTCTATTTTCAATACTTTTCCCCGAAAGCCTTCTCTATTATTTATTTCTTCTGTTATATTGTTTTTTTCTAAATCCTTTCTTACTTCATTGGCCCAGCTTGTCGTTGATTTCTTACCGCACAAATATCTGAAAATCTTACTGGTTAATCTACTATCTTGCATTCGATATAAATGTCCAAAAAACATAAGTCTCCTTTTCCTTATTACATCTGATATATTTTCTATTTTTTGATATATTTCAGCATTACTTCGTACTTTCCAACCTTCTGCTGTGTTTTGTGGGCCTAATATTTTCCTCATGATTCGCCTTTCTAGTATTTCTAGTTTATCTAAATTATAGTTTAATGCCAGACATTCGCTTGCATATAGGCTTATTATTATTATTATTATTATTATTATTATTATTATTATTATTATTATTATTATTATCGCATACCTGCCAACCTTTGCGGTTTTTCTGTAAAATTTGCGGAAAAGCAGTGTGTTTTACGCTTTAACTATAGTATTTTACGATTTTACGTACCACAGTCCTTTTTTTGAAATTCGCGCCAGAACAAGCTTTCGCAGGCCGCCGATACATGCTGTGTGGCCAGCGAATATTCCATATATCGCTCTGATTTATTTTCGTCCGATCGTTACAGTCTTAGAGGTGAGTCCTGAATCCTAGTCGATCGATGTAGATTTGTTTGTGTTGAAAAAACTGACTCTTGGATAACTGTTCGCTTGTTCTTTAATGCATTGATTCGTTCTATAACCGTTACCGTTCTGTATAAAAAATAGTTCTTTGGTTCTTCGCCTCGAATTACGTGTTGTAGTTACGAAATAACATGTGAATTATGTTCGTTGCTTGATTTCTTCATATTTATTGCCACGTGTTGCGAAGCTGTGGTTATGCAGTTGTGGAATAACGTGAATTGTGTTCGTTGCTTATTTTGTCTTATGATGAAGAAAGCAAAGCAAATCACAACTTCAGCTGTTAAATCAGGCTGAACGATTTGCGGGTGATGGTGTAAATGTAAATAACTTTAGTGCATATAATTATGTGCAGCGACATATTCTTTACTTCAACGTTTTAATTAGAGGTATGCTTGAACAAGTTACATTGTGTAAGTAGATTTCATTGATGCACTTTCAAGATATTTGTGTTAGTTTACGTGAGATGAAGTATTTTGTCCCTTATGATGTCGTCATCGGTTACATGTAGTGTTTTATATTAATGCTGTTGAACTCGTAATTATCCGAATCGAAGAAAATACTTTAATTTTGTCGTGTTTTATTGCATTTCAGTGCATTGGGCTCACGCGTATTTTGACGTGCGGGGTTTTTACTGACAAGGTCATTTTGGAAGTTGGCAGATATGTAATCCTCCTCCTCCTCCTCCTCCTCCTCCTCCTGATCGTCATCATCATCATTATCATCAGTATCACTACTAGCCAGGCTCCGATGTGTTGTTGCTGAAATAAAATATACTCTTTCTTTCTTATTTCTCCCTGCGGGTGGGGGACGCACATGTAGAATACACCCGCGGTATCCCCTGTCTGTCGTAAGAGGCGACTAAAAGGGGCGCAAGGGGCTCTCAACTTGGGAGTGTGGATTGGCGACCACGGGGCCCTTAGCTGAGCCTTGGCATTGCTTCCACTTAATTGTGCCAGGCTCCTCACTTTCGTCTATCCTGTCCGGCCTCCCTTGGTCAATTCTTGTTTTTTTCCGACCCCGATGGTTTTAGAGCATTCGAGGCCTGGGGGATCTTTCATTTTCACGTCCTACGTGACCCTTGCCTTTCTTCGTCCGTTATTTCATTTTTCGAAGTGATGGATCCCTACTTTCTTCTTTTTTTCTCTCTCTACCCCCTGTGGGTGGGGGACGCAGACGAATAATACACCCACGGTATCCCCTGCCTGTCGTGAGAGGCGACTAAAAGGGGCGACCAAGGGATGATTGAATTAGAACCAAGAACCTACTTTTGATTCGTACCATCACGCGGGGAACACCATGGATTGCCTGTACTTACGAGTAGTACCACTGTATTAAGTACGAAACAGGTTTGTGATTAGTAGCAGCAAACAGGCTGGTCTGTGGGTTTCCAGTACCCGTGCGTCGTACCCATGTGAGCAACACCGCGGGTCTGGACGTTGCCTGTGAGTTGTACCACTATATGAGCGACACCGTGGGTCTGCGTTGCCTGTGATTAGTACCCACTATGTGAGGAACACCCCGGGAGCACCGGCACCCGTGACTAGTACACCTAGGTGAGGAACCTCATCGGTTTGCGTTGGCTATGAGTGGCACCGTTGTGTGAGAAACACCATAGGTCTGCGTTACCTGTACGAAGTACAATACTTATGAGCAGTACCATCTTGTGTGGAACACCGCGAGTCTTTGCTACTTTTGATTAGTACCCCAACATGACAAATAACATGGTTCTATTTTACTCGCGACATGTACCATTCTGTGGGGCCTTAGACATGGATTTTGAACCCCCTTTAGACATCAAGCATCCTCGATTCAGGATTATGCTTTATAAGTAGTATAAGGGGTCCCTTAGTCAGTAATACTATTATCATTTCTTGCGTTGGATCCACTGGTTTTTTGTTTGTTTGTTTTTTTTTGCTTTTTTTGTTTGGGTTCATGTCCATTCATTCATTCTTCATGACATTTTCTTATTTTGGTCAGTGGATGATTTTGAAATTTTTTGTTGCCATTTCATTTCGTACCATTAGGGGCCGATGACCTCGGTGTTAGGCCCCTTAAAACTACAAGCATCATCATCATCATTTCTTTCTTATTTCTTTAATCATGGTAATCTTACCTATAATAACTGCAGTTTCTCTCATAAGTTGGCCGGCTATCGCGCCCAGGTTATCTGCCTCCCGTTGACTCATCACTCCCCGCTCTGCTGCATAGCAATAAGGACACCACTTCGCTCACTTTATCTATGCATGACATGAGATAATAATTCAAATTAAGAAAGTAATTAAGGTTAAGAAAATAAGTTCGTACTTTATAACAGGATATGTTGAAAATTTTCTCCTCCTGCGACCACGCGTTTCTGGCATCGTTTTAGGAAATTTCGATTCTCGCGCTTAAGTTTGTCTTCCGCAATTGAGGCTATTTCTCTGCGGAAATGTTCTGTCAGTTCGTGCAACGTGGTTTCAATTTTAACATTTTCTTGCCCGCCATGCTGAGCTCTTCGAAACCCCGGCTTCTTGTACAGGTCGTCTTAGGAATTTTGTAGGCGTGTGTTCTAATCTTTCTGTGATTTCATTTACTTTTTCCTCGTTAAGTACATGTTTTTTTAGCACTTTGCTTCTTATCGAGTAATGAATTAGTTCCTCTCAATTTGTTTGAGTTTCCGCTCGGTCTCTCTATGTGAAGGGCGTACACTTGGAAATTGCGTTACAAATCGCGTAATTACTTCCCTGCAAGACTCTGTGTTCACATAATTATCGTACATAAATACCCTTTCCTCCCTCGTGAACACTCGTGGAGGCATTATGAGAATTATACCTCGAAGTAACACTTCACAACTCTTGAACATTTGGAGCGACAGATCAACACTTAATACACGTTCTAAACACGGACCTGAACTGCGAAGTGTCGCTGCGCTGTGTAACGGGAAGTGATGAGTCAGTGGGAGGCAGATAAGCTGGGCGCGCCTGTCGGCCAATCGATGAAGGAAACTCACTGTATATCAAGCTTCCACTGTATTAGGAGGTCGTTTCTGAAGGTGTTTGAGAATGTTGTGACTTTGTAATGAAGTGAAACCTGAACGATTCAGACGAAACTAGACCTCATGGTGCTACAGCCCTGATGTACTTTGACTTACCAAGCAACCGCGGCTCAGCTTGAATGCTAGAGGCTACGAAGTGATATGTGGTCGGCGCTACAAATTCTTGGCTGCCCAGTCCGGGTCCCCTTTCTCACCATCAGATGGTTCCTCAGTTCTCACGTTGGCCGAGTGTATCTTGAACCAGCACTCAGATGCAGGATCTCCTGTTAAGGGGGGTCGGCCCTACACCCGGACAGTAACTGTAGAATAACTTTTGAAAATCAGTTTTATGAAAATGTTCTGAAAAGGAAGTGCATCAGTAACATTACTTAAGAAAAGGTTGTTCATGAAGTGGGTGAGAAGTGAACTGATCGATCTTCAGAGGAACCAAGTTGATACGAACATAGATTTTGAAAGGGATTGCGATTATATAAGTATTCAATTGAATGGCACGGCCTTCAAAACATAGATTCTGCTAAATTGCTATGTATTCTTAGAAGAATCACGTAAATTATGCTTGTAAAAAATTAACATCTGGAATATTTTTATTGCGTATGCTATCGAAAATAATTGTAGATGCAAATGTATAAGGGTTGCCCAAGTGAAAATGAGTTTTTGGTGGCAGATGTTGTAAGCAGAGCCGACATTTACCGCCGTGGGAAGGCTGTGCATGGGAATGATTATCACGCTTTCACTGTTCATATGGTTCATCATGGACGAGTAAGGACGTGTCAAGACAAGGTCAGGCACACTGTGCTGTTGAATACTTATATCATCATTGCGATCCCTTTTAAAATCAAAGTTCATATCAACTGGTTTCTGTAAGGGTTTATTGTTTGAAATACGCGAGCATTCGGTAAGTAAAGAACGATGTATGGGTGATGTATCTGCCTAAATACACTACTTGATCAGAAGTATCCGGACACCTATCTCAAATTGGACTTAGACTTTAAACCGTATCACGTTCCCGATTATTGGACATTAGTATGGGATCGGTCCACCCTTCGCCTTTGTGACGGCTTTAACTCTGCTGAAGACATTGTCAATGACGTACATGAATGTTTCTGGAGGAATGGCAGCTCATCCTTCCTCAAGAGCCGAAATAAGAGGAGGCAGTGCTGTTGGACGCTGGAGTCTGGAGCAAAGTCGACGTTGTAACTCATCCCAAAGGTGTTCCATTGGGTTCAGGTCGGGACTCTGGGCAGGCTAGGCCAAACCATTACCTCACAGATGCAGTTTTATGACAGGCTGCATTGTCATGCTGATACAGTCATCGTCTCCGAACTGGTCCTCTACTGTACGCAGTATACAATGTTTTAAAATGTATTCATATCCTTCCGCATAGAGATTTATTAAGTGCAATAAGGAGACCATCCCCCAAACAGGAAAAACACCCCCGACCATAACACCACCTCTTCCGTACTTCACTGTTGGCACTAAACATGATTGCAGGTAACGTTCTCCAGGCATTCGCCAAACGCAAACCCTTCCATCGAATTGCCACAGGGTATAGCGTGATTCATCTCTCCAAATCACTCCTATCCAGTCATCCACTGTCCAGTGGCGTCGTTCTGACCACCACCTCAAGCGCCGCTCAGACATGTTTGGCTTATGAGAAGCAGCTCGACCATTGTATCCCATTCTTTTGAACTCCCGTCGCACAGTCATTGTACTGGCTGGACTGCCCGTAGTACTTTGTAACTTACGAGTGATTCATTTAGCTAATTTCTTGTTACAACCACCCTGTGCAATGCTCGACGGTCCTTGTCCGTCATTAAATGAGGTCTGCCTGGCCTGGGTTTAGCTGCTGTTGTTCCTTCGCGTTAGCATGTCACAGTCACATCATCAACAGTCGACTTGTGTAGTTTTAGAAGGGTTGAAATGTTCCTGATGGGTTTGTTACTCAGGTGACATCCAATGAGACATCCAGTGACTAGTCCACGTTCGAAGTTGCTGAGCTTTCCTGACCAATTCATTCTGCTGTCACTGCTTGTTTAGTGACAACACAATACTCTCCCCTTCCTCCTTTTATGGTGGCGGGTCCGTTTCTTGTGACATCTTGGGTTCAATTCCGCTTTGCATAGGGGTGTTCGGAGGCTTTTGATCAGATAGTGTAAAGTCGCCTCATTGATTCAAGCAGAGTCTCAGTGATCCACTTAATGACGGATACTCCGAGCGAACAACGTCCATGGTTGGCGGTGGAGCCATTCTTCAACGGCGTTTCGGAGTCACCTTTGTGTGCGAACCGCCATCACTTGAGTATTTTTTTCCTTTCAGTTCTCACCAGGATGCCTACTGTACAATTGATACCCCGTGTGCCTGACCTTGTTTTGACACGCTCTCATTCGTCCATGATGTACCACATGAACACTGTTACAGCATCATACACACTCATTCCAATACACTGCCTTTTCACGCCTCTGGTTGAACCTTCTACCACCATAAACTGAATAACCGATACTGGTGGAGTCTAGACGAATTCATGGCTCAATCGTACCTAATCACTTTGTTTCTCCTCCTGCAAACAGCACACTGACACTTTCCGACAAGACCAGACTACTTCTTGACGTCTGCAACCATCCACCAACGTATGCGTAATGTCATGCTTGTTTTTATTACGGCGGTCGTACTAAAGCCTCAGTTTTATTTCGGAAACCCATATATTACCGAAAGTGCACCATGCACACCTTCACTTGAGCTATGAGATAGTTGTCTGGGGTTGTTTTGACAAATTAATATTTTGAAGGACTTTTTATTCTACAATTATTTCACACATTCCAATCGAAGTACTTTGCGAGTTTCTTGCTTAATACTAATAATATTTTTGACATTTTTTTGAATGTATGTATAGATATATTCCCTTTAAAACCTCCGTGGCTCAGGTGGCAGCGCACTGGCCTCTAACCGCTGGATACCGTGGTTCAAATCCCGGTCACTCCATGTGAGATTTGTGGTGGACAAAGCGGAGGCAGGACAGGTTTTTCTCCGGGTACTCCGTTTTTCCCTGTCATATTTCATTCCAGCAACACACTCCATTTCATTTCATCTGTCAGTTATTTATTATTGCCCAAGAGGAGTGCGACAGGCCTCAGCAGCCGGCACATTTCCTATCCTCGCCGCTAGATGGGTCTTCATTCCATTCCTGACCCGGTCAAATGACTGGAAACAGGCTGTGATTTTCATTTTCATATTCTCTTTGTTAAACGCATATTACAAAACACAAGAAACATAATTACTACATGAGTTTCTCTGCTGCGTATCCAGAGATGAATGGTAAAAATTTTCAAGCAGCGTTAAAACATTATTTAATTAACAGATTCGTATATTCCATAAATAAATGAGCTATAAAATCAGAATGTGTTTTTTATTCAATATAAATCAGAATCTATGTTTTTCTTGTGTATGCGGTATTATAACATTACTTTGTCTAACTTCAAGTTCTATGGACAGTAAATTAAATTCAAAATTGGAATTAAATACGTCTTTAAACTTCCAGAACTAGCTCACGTAACTGGGGAGTGAGGCATGTGAGGAAGCCTGTAGTGGTAGAGAGAAGTCAAAGCCTCTCTGGATGAATTCCCTATTTTCACCTCTTTCAGCGAGATAGAGATTCAAACATGTTTTCAAGCGAATAACGGAAATTACAAGCGTACTCTCTTTTCTACGTTTGAATAGCATAATCAGAGCAAGAAGTCGCATGCGTAAGAGTAAACAAGAGAAGTGAATCGTAATGTTTGAAGTTCGGATACTTGACAGCCTGCTTGTTTGGGAAGAAAAACTCGTGGGAGTCAGAACCGGGATTGGGGAAGAGGTCTGGGAAATGAAATTCATGCAGTAAATTTAACGTATCACCGGTTTACAAAGGGCAGCACAAATCTTGTTTCCAGCCTGGGGAAAGGAGAGGAAAGTACCTGCCTTTTCATTCTATATGGCGGTATGCATGTTTTGAAATGTACGGTACAGTTTCAACACAGTCGCTACTGTACAATACATGTAGATTGCCATTTAGTTCACAAGGATATACGGGATAGAGAAAAATAAAAATTGCAGTGTTGGGTGCTAGGACCTGAAAACATACAGTGAAACCTCTGTTATTTTTTTATCGCGATTCGTTGTATGTCACCAAGTACTTCTCCATGTTTTCCATTGTGATGTTTTGGCGTTAATCCGATAAAATTCTCTTGTAAGCTGAGAAGGACTTTTCATTATCGCAGGAAGTCACCGATGTATAATATAAAATATAAAACTAGCTGGGTGAGATATCTTACGAGGGCTCTGCTTGTTTGTTAGCCACGAGTTATCTTGCAAACAGGTAGCGAATTTTAATAACCTAGATTTCGTTTGAAACTGCATGTAGTTTGCTAGAAACTCTTGACGTCGATTTGTTCTCTCATGGTAGTACTAAGTTTCAATTTAACATTATCCACAGCTGTCGTGGATTCTTGAAGTGGAAGACCAATTGATCTTTGTAATCCAAGTGAAATTGTGTTGAAAATATGCAATATCCCTGACTACACTGTGTTCACTGAATGCATTCTGAGAATCGCTTACTGATGCTGCCGACTCGGAAAGAAAATAATCTACAAGTAACTTCACAGCTTCAAAATGTTCATTGTAGAAACTAACAGGTTGAATCAGTGTTCCACCCCATCCTGGCTTAGGTTCAAATGGCAAGGTGGCGGTGGTGGTGAGTATTGTTTTTAGAGGAAGTATAACTAGGCAACCATCCTCTATAACACTAATCTGAGAGAAAATATGGAAGAGATCCGACACTTTGAAAGATGAAGGTATCGGCCAAAGAAAGACAAGGGCCTCGAAGGGCGTGAAAATGAAAGACTCCCTAGGCCCCGAGCGCTCTAATACCGTCGCGGTCGGAAAATAACAAGATTTGACCAAGGGAGGTGGGACAGGATAGATGAAAGTGAGGAACCTGGTACAAGTAAATGGAAGCAATGTCAGCACTCAGCTAAGGGTCCCGTGGTCGCCAACCCACGCTCCCAAGTTAAGAGCCCCAGGGGCCCCTCTTAGTCGCCTCTTACGACAGGCAAAGGGATACCGTGGGTGTTATTCTACGCCCCTACCCACAAGGGGAACAGGTGACAGGGTCGTCCTTTATAATTTTGAACTCTCATTGGGACTTTCACAAATAATGTTATTGTTGACGCTATTAAATTATTTACGTTCGTAAAATTACTTCTCACTTCTTTAGCCACACGTGTTCACCATTGTAAACGTATAAATGATGCCTTTAGCCCCCTCTCTCGATGATTTAAGATATAAGCATAAAATGCGTAGCCCTATAAATGAAAGATGTATAAACGAAATAATTTGCCGTAATACGTCTAGGATTTTGTCGGCATCGCTGAAGAACAGGCCAACTTTAAGCAGTTGAAATATATTCTGTAAAATATGAACTTCGACAGTTATTTTTACTATAGTCTGAAAATTAAATTAGCTGGCACATTTTTTTTCTTCTTCACATTATATGTAAAAATATGTAATATTACTAAGAGTATACAGGCACATGTAAAGTGAAACACAAGTATAACCATATCAGAACCACTATTCGCGCGGCTGATTTAACCCGACAAGTCAACAGATGACCAGGGACAAATCCCGAATGGGATTTGCCGCTCGTAGTCGCCAGTACACACCACGGTTCCCGCAATCACTTGCTCATACCCCGACGTCATACATATTATTATTATTGTTATTACACAGCATTTGCCGTGCATGAAGATAGCGAAAAGTTGATCAGTGTGGTATGTGAAAAATCACTTGTATTGAATATAAAAGATAAACGTTATCATTCTCCAGATATACAACGCGCAAACTATGGGCGAAGATTGTAGAGGAAATGGATGTTAATAATGGGTAGTAATGTTATTACATTTCTGTAGTAACAAAATCTGAATATAAAGCGAGAAGGATGTGATAGAAATCATATAAGCTACTAAAAAGATATAGCCTGCCTACACCATTTTCGAACGTATTCGGTTTGTGTTCACAAAAATTTGCTTTAAATTTATCTCTGAACCTAAGCGATAGTGTCGCTCCTGTGTTCGCTTAGTAGTGAAACAAACCGGGTGGTTGCATCTATTGATTCCTGATTGCGACTTTTTGATGCAATGACGCAGCCTGTTGTTCACCTTCTTTATCATTGACAGTATTATGAAGCGAGCATATGTATTTAAAAGTCGTATCAAGGAATTCGGGTCCTGCCTTGGAGTCACAGATTCAGAGGTGTTATTGTCTCCCTGAAATTCGACATTTTAACTATTGTTGGCTCCATAGCGTTCAAAATGTAGCGAAACGTCTCTAGGTGCATTTGGTAATCAAATAACTTCTGGGCAGGGCACGACAAATCCCGAGCGCCAGGTCGCAATGGCGCCTAAAATTCTTCCTTTGGCGCCTTCTTTTTCGAGCTGAGTATAATCTCCCCCTTCATATATTTAATTTCCGGTTTGGTTTCGCTGAACTATTGAAAAGTGCACGTAATAATACACTATCCCTTGATACTCCATACGATTTATCGAGCTCGGTTGAACAAGAGAATGAGGTTGGATAACGGTGGGGTTCTTGGTTAGTGTGGACGATGTCTGCTTTGATATTAATGTTATTACCATTTTAAATAAGGCCGCATTTATATAAGCAATAGAGATAGTCAACATTATTGAATATAAGAGGCTAAATTTCTTAGTGAGAAAGGATAAAAATTCTTGAGTGAAAAATAAAATTTCTTGAGTAAACCTACACGCGGCTACACAAGAAACGACACAGGCCTTTATCAAATACAGTAGAGACAATACGCGACACTTACGGATTTCGCCTTGCTAAAATGGGAGACAATTCGACGGTGGCGCTCCTAGTGATTTGACCTGAACAAATCGCGCTAAATTCAAATATCAATGTAAATGTAAATACGGAACTGGATAAATAAATTAACGTCTAGAAAGAAAGTGGTATTGAGATATTAACTTCGAAGTTGCTAAAGCAATTCTGGATAAATGAATGAAGAATTATTTAAAAGGTTATTATTCAAAGACTGAAATTAGACACATAAACAAGATATGAAATGGGTTGCTGTGAAATGGCTTGATCTTTCATTTATGCGTTACTTTTTTAGCTTTAGCATTCCTGCCTGAACTTTTACGGTTGGATTTGTCTTTTTTATCATTTAAGAAACATTGTATGATCACATTAAGACACTTGTCAATAAAAATATCGGCACATTCCTTACACACATGATGCAATGAATTAACATTTAAAAGCTGGACAATTTTCCTCTTAACATGAAGCCTACTAACAGAAAGAAAAACTATAAAATTCCGGCTTTAATCTGAGAAGATGGATTAAAGAAAGAAAAGTATGAAAATGTTGTCGATAGTGATGCTTTGAGGAATATTTGCGTACAATTAGAGTAAAAATGTAACATACCCTTGGCTGTGTAGTCGAGGATTTTTAAAGTCGCTGGCCTGGAAATGATCTGAACAGATCTTATGATTCTTATATAAGCGTAACGTCCCTTGTTTCTTGTACACCTTATCCAAATCACTTCTGTGACATTTCAAAACCCACAGATCACACCTACAACAACACATCGGTATTGAAGGTTAACTGCTGCATTATACAATAAAATATGCGTATTACATATTATGCCAGTTAAAATATGGGTACCGGGCGAGTTGGCCGTGCACGTAGAGGCGCGCGGCTGTGAGCTTGCATCCGGGAGATAGCTGGGTTCGAATCCCACTGTCGGCAGCCCTGAAAATGGTTTTCCGTGGTTTCCCATTTTCACACCAGGCAAATGCTGGGGCTGTACCTTGATTAAGGCCACGGCCGCTACCTTCCAATTCCTAGACCTATCCTATCCCATCGTCGCCATAAGACCTATCTGTGTCGGTGCGACGTAAAGCCCCTAGCAAAAAAAAATATATATGGGTCGAGCAGGTCAGAAGATTATAAAGTACTATAAAAATCTCTGTCACTGGAAGAATATATTTTCAAACACAATATTACATGTTCTTGTCACGAGGGAACCTGAAGAACGACCGCGCATTTTTCTCTACCTCGTAATTACTGCAGCCAAACACAGCACATACTTTTCCCCTCATGTTGAGAGGAGATATCAAGGAATGACACACGCTACTATTTAATTATGTCACCTCACTGAAAACGCATAAATAACACCAAAAACTTCACACACACATACACTTGCTCTTATGAGAGAATCAGTACTGTTCAGGTCTATCCGCTAGAGTGAGCTCCAATAGCTGTCCCTCGATATCTCGCTGAGTGTCGCGTATTGTCTCTACTGTATTTGCCTATATCAATCGACGATCGATAGTCTTATATCTCTTCGATAGCGTCTGAACCTATCACACCATTTACGAACCATTTGAACTCACGCCATCTAGCGCCAGCATTTCAAACCTTGTGCATTTTTCACACAGACCTTCGAAAATTTCAAAATTTAAATAATCTACTTATCTATTTATTCATTGGTGAAAAACTGCAACTTTTTGCGAATAATGAGAAAAATATGCTAAATTCGCGAGTCGTGGGATTTTTGACATTTTGTCGCGAGTTGAAACGTGTAATTACATGACATTTTTAATGTGAACCGTGTTTTAAACTCT
This sequence comes from Anabrus simplex, assembly GCF_040414725.1. Lineage (NCBI taxonomy): Eukaryota > Metazoa > Arthropoda > Insecta > Orthoptera > Tettigoniidae > Anabrus > Anabrus simplex. Next base: position 43,668,367 of record NC_090277.1, read on the forward strand.
GTTTAATTAGTTTGTAGGCTTTTCGTGGTTTCGGGAGTCTTGAATTTTGACAGTCTCTAATAAGCAATAGAAGAAAAATTAATGTTAAGTACGAACGTTTGTGTGTCGAGAAAACCTCTAGTAAATAATGTATTACCGGCATAGAAGTAACTGAAATATATATATATTTATTGAACGAATCAACGACTTCCCGCAATTACGGGTTGCCACAATGGACAAAGTAAAGCATATCAGGATAGAGAAAGTAAATGGCACGAACAATATCCTGCGATGCTCCTTTACTATCAAAATAGAATCTCTTTTGCTATTAAATTGATTATTTTAACAGAACTGTTATTGTAAAGTGAAGTAGAACGTATGGAACGGAATTTATTTCCGGATGTTGACAGAATACGAAGCTCCTAGCATATGCATGGACACGAAAGTCACAATAAGGATGTCTTGTAAAGTATGGGATGTTCCTTGTATCTTTTTTTAAATAGATAAATAATGCTTAAGCTTTAAGTTATTAATCCCTTAACATGTCAGACTAATCATACCAGAGAATTGTACAATTTGGTGTTCTGGACGACAATATTCACTTTGCTATTTACATTTTACAATTGACAAGTTTCTTAGAAGAGTATCAAAATATAACTATGCTGTAATTGACTAGTTTCATAAATTTTTATGCATAGTGGCATGTTTTTAGTTCATTTTCCTACTGCCTAAATTTTTTGGTAATCTATTCTAGTGTGTAAAACAATGAAGTCACAATACCTATTGTTATTACTAGCATGTTTTATTTTTCAGAAGGCTTTACGCTAGCATGTTAAATTTGGGAGTGCTAGAACAATTGCCTGACTCCTAGGTTTATAAACATTTGTCATGGCCCGCTTCTGGTTATCTGTCTTCAAATCGTCGTGCTGATGATAGAATTCTACCATTGACTGACTTTCTTTTAGCTGGTATTGAGTTTACGCAACAGCGATGTTTCTTTTACGAGTTTGCATCTGATGCTTCGTCAATAGGGCTATCAAAACAAGAAGATTAATTCCTCGGTGTCCATTTTACAGAATTTTAAAGTTTTTAAATTCTTCAGTACCTACTATAGACCGATACAGAGCTCTACGGAGTACATAACGCCAACCGATAGTAGCACTTAAGTCTTGTACGGTGGCCGACCCCAGCCATATATAGTATTACGAATCAAACCGGCCGTTCGCGTGATCTCGTAGTTGCGCGGCATCTCTTTCAGTGGATGAGCAGTCTCACAGGTGAACTACGGTCGATACCAGACGTGACGCGGACAAATTTGAAAGCCATTTTTTCACGAAATACAAACAGTAATGCGAAAGTTCGCAAAATGATAAAACTGGCGGAAAACGACCGGTGAAATGAAGTAACGATTTAATGTTGAAGGTAATTTGCATTTGAAATTGTCGTACCTAAAATTTTTACGAAATTACATTTATCAATTCCTGCTTTTACACGGGATACAGTTGGGCTTGCATATAATTATGCCCGTAACAAGATTTTACCTGATATGAAACATTCTCGCCCAGCTGATTTAATGTGCTTACCTTCGGGAAGTACAAAGTGAAAGTGCGTACGTTGTACGATAAACCAGACCCTGTTATCAGTTCTGTGTGTAACAACAGATAGTATAGTATCGTGACACAAATTTATGAAGAGGTCGGTGAACTAGTATAACTGAACAGGTCGTGAAAGTTACGGAAAATCAGAAGTTCAGGAAAGTCATTAATGATTAAATGAAGTTACGATTCTGGCCATGAATACTTATTGTCATATTGATAAGTAGCTGTACTACCCATTGCTGACGACTTACTTAAGTAATGAAAAACAGCAGTAGAAACTAATGTAGAAGCCAATCCTGTCCACACGGATGCCTTTGTCACATGCACAAAAGGCGATTGTGGGTTTCTTTAGAAATTATTGTTTTTCCAAACTCCATATGTATGATTATTCTTCCAGTGCGCAAATTAGAAAGTATTTACCCGCCGTACCAATTTGCAAATCTCCTTAGGACCAATTATCTGTGAATACAATTATATCTTCAATAATAATAATAATAATAATAATATGGTCCATGGTGTGGGTTACTATAGTCACGTCCTAGTTCGTGACCAGACAGACAGATGAAATCGGAGTGGGCATCTCGGACATACTCTGAGGTCATGGCCCTCCTTCTGCTCAGATGGCTAGGCCAATACAATCCATCGGTGGTCGCTAACCCGTTAGAGGAGAGATCCTCACTTGGACTATGTGTAAGTAGGTTAGCATCCTGCTTCATGAATTTACCGAGCTCAGAACATTTTTTTTTTTGCTAGGGGCTTTACGTCGAACCGAAACAGATAGGTCTTATGGCGACGATGCGATGGGAAAGGCCTGGGAGTTGGAAGGAAGCGGCCTTGGCCTTAATTAAGGTACAGCCCCAGCATTTGCCTGGTGTGAAAGTGGGAAACCACGGAAAGCCATCTTCAGGGCTGCCGATAGTGGGATTCGAACCTACTATCTCCCGGATGCAAGCTCACAGCCGCGCGCCTCTACGCGCACGGCCAACTCGCCCGGTCAGAACATTTTAAGCAAGCCTCGGTCCTATGGGAGTAACAGAGTCTCACTCCCATTTGACAGGCGAGGGACTCCTTGGAAACAACTTGGCGAACGAAATGGTATTCGATGTGGAGCTATCAATATTAATGGGGCTTACGGAAGAAAGGAATTAGAACTGGCTGAGTCAGCAAATAGGATGCATCAGGAGTGCTAGGAGTAAGTGATATTCGGGTAAGGGGAGATAAAGAGGAAGAGCTAGGAAATTATAAAGTGTTCTTGACGGGTGTTAGAAAGGGAAGGGCAGAGTATGGTGTAGGGCTGTTTATCAGGAATACTATTGCACGCAACATAATTTCTGTTAGGCACGTAAATGAGCGAATGATGTGGGGTAGATTTGCCAGTTGGAGAAATTAGCACGAAAATTGTCTCACTGTATTCACCATGTGTCTTAAGTGTCTTATGAAGCATTGAGTTGACATCGTAGTCAGGATAAACAGCAAGGATAGGATAGTGCTAATGGGCGATTTCACTGTGAGAGTTGGAAATAGAACTGAAGGATACGAACGGGCGATTGGTAAATGTGGACAAGATATGGAAGCTAATAGGAATGGGAAACGTTTGCTGGACTTCTGTGCTCCTATGGGTTCGGCAGTTACGAATACATTCTTCAAGCGTAAGGCTATTTACCGCTACACATGGGAGGCTAGGGTACCAGATCCATAATAGACTATATCTTAACCGACTTCGAATTCAGGAAGTCTGTTAGGAATGTACGAGTTTTCCGGGGATTTTTCGATGATACAGACCACTATCTGATCTGTAGTGAACTAGTATCTCTAGACCTAGGATAGAGAAAGTTAAAACTGTCTGCCAATGAATGGGGGTAGAAAATATCCAGGATGTGGAAATTAGAAGTACATGGATATGATCAGTGAGAAGTTTCGAACAGTAGACAGTAAGCAGGTTCAGGATGAAGAAAAAGATTGGTTGGCATACAGGGGTGCTGTAGTAGAAACAGCAAGGGAATGCCTAGGAATAGCTGTGTGTAAAGTTGGGGAAAAAGCGAACATCTTAGTGGAATGATGAAGTGAAAGATGCTTTTAAACGTAAAAAGAAGGCTTATCAGAAATGGCTCGAAACAAGGGCCGATGCAGACAGGGAATTGTACGTAGATAAAAGAAACAGAGCGAAACAAACGGTTGTTGAATCCAAAAAAAGTCTTGGGAAGATTTTGGTAATGACCTGGAAAGGCTAGGTCAAGCAGCAGGGGAACCTTTCTGGATAGTAATAAATAATCTTATGAAGGGAGGAAAAAAGTAAATGAACAGTGTTTTGGGTATTTCAGGTGAACTCTTTAATATATCCCAGGGAATGACTGGAGAGGTTGAGAGAATATTATGAACATCTTCTCAGCATAAAAGGAAATCCTCCTGGTGGTGTCGCGAACAACCAAGCTCATAGGGAGGAGGAAAATGAGGTTGGTGTAATTACGCCAGGAGAGGTGGAAAGTATGGTAAATAAACTCCATCGTCATAAATCAGCAGGAATAGATGAAATTAGACCTGAAATGGTGAAGTATAGTGGAAAGGTAGGGATGAAATGGCTTCATAGAGTAGTAAGATTAGCATGGAGTGTTGGCAAGGGAACAGGGAGGATTGGAACAACTATCGAGGTATCTCATTGATTAGTATATCTGGCAAAGGGAGGGTGCGATCAGTGGTTGAGAGGAAGTTGGATGAACACCAGCGTGGTTTCAGACCACAGAGGGACTGTTCGGATCGGATTTTTACTGTGCGCCAGGTAATTGAAAAATGCTACGAGAGGAATGGACAGTTGTTTGTATGATTCGTAGATCTAGAGAAAGCATATGACGGCGTACCGAGGGAAAAGATGTTCGCCACACTGGGGGACTATGGAATTAAAGGTCGATTATTGAAATCAATCAAAGGCATTTATGTTGACAATTTGGCTACAGTGAGAATTTATGTTAGAATGAGTTCTTGGTTCAGGATACTTACAGGGGTTAGACAAGGCTGTAATCTTTCACCTTTGCTGTTCTTAGTTTACATGGATCATCTGCTGAAAGGTATAAAATGGCAGGGAGGGACTCACTTAGGTGGAAATGTAGTAAGCAGTCTGGCCTATGCTGACGACTTGGTCTTAATGGCAGACTGTGCCGAAAGCCTGCAGTCTAATATCTTGGAACTTGAAAATAGGTGCAATGAGTATGGTATGAAAATTAGCCTTTCGAAGAGTAAATTGATGTCAGTAGGTAAGAAATTCAACAGAATTGAATGTCCGATTGGTGATACAGAGCTGGAAAAGGTAGATGATTTCAAGTATTTAGGTTGTGTGTTCTCCCGGGATGGTAATATAGTAAGTGAGATTGAATCAAGGTGTAGTAAAGCTTATGCATTGAGCTCGCAGTTGCGATCAACAGTGTTCTGTAAGAAGGAAGTCAACTCCCGGACGAAACTATCTTTACATCGGTCTGTTTTCAGATTAACTTTGCTTTACGGGAGCGAAAGCTGGGTGGACTCTGGATATCATATGAATAAGTTCGAAGTAATAGACATGAAAGTAGCGAAAATGATTGCTGGAACAAACAGGTGGAAACAATGGCAGGAGGGTACTCGGGATGAGGAGATAAAGGCTAATTTAGGAATGAACTCTATGGATGAAGCTGTATGCATAAACCGGCTTCGGTGGTAGGGTCATGTGAGGTGAATGGTGGAGGATAGTTTATCTAGGAGGAAATGGACTCTGTTATGGAGGGTAAGAGAAGTAGAGGGGGACCAAGACGACGATGGTTAGACTCAGTTCCTAACAATTTAAAGAAAAGAGGTATAGAACTAAATGAGGCCACAGCACTAGTTGCAAATATAGGATTGTGGCGATGTTCAGTAAATTCACAGAGGCTTGCAGACTGAACGCTGAAAGGCATAGCGGTCTTTAATGATTATGTAATAATAATAATAATAATAATAGTAATAATAATAATTTTCTACATGTTACCGCCTACATTGGACCACTCTAGGTTATTATACAAAGGATTTTTTGATTTCCTATCAGTCCAATATTTATTCATTCTGAGAGATTTTGCCTCCCTTTCTTCAATTGAAAGCACCCTTCCATTCTATATTTTATTGATCTTGGTCTATAGCCTGGTGTGTGTGTCTTGGGGTATCTTCATTTTTGTCTTTTTTTGTTTTTAAGAGCTATTGTCATTGGAAGTTCTTTAATATCCTCCTTAGTTTCCGTAATGTTTCAATCATTCTTCCGCTAATTCTGGGTTTAGGTGTTCTAATGCGCTGTCGTAGCAGGCGGAGAGGTGATACTCCGACGTGGTGTGTCCCAGGTGGCGGATAGGAGGGTCCTCACCGGCTTGCCGACGGACTTGAGTGAAATAAAATAGCTTTCACGGACCAAACGTACAAAACACTACCTCTCTGGTTAACAACCATAGTTGTAATTCGGAGCTTGCTCCACTTAAGGTTCTATCCTTCGATAGTCAGTATGCAAAGACCTTTCAGGATAATAATAATAATAATAATAATAATAATAATAATAATAATAATAATAATGGACTTGGCCATGTGGGTAAGACAAGCAGAGGTAGATTAAGGTGATGATGGTTAGACTTAAATGACTTATATTTAGAGGTGTGGAACTCAGCGTGACCACAGAACTAGTTGCAAATAGAAGATTGTAGAAACGTTTAATTAATTCACAGAAGCTTTCAGACTAAACGCTGAAAGAACAATACACAGGGTCGGCCATAAGTAGACTTTCACTTAGTAGGTATGCACTGTACGGTACATTTTTAATACGGCTTAATCTCGTAAGTGTTCAGATTGACCTTCCTCAAATTTATGACTTCTTCGAAACTGTCCATAAAATTGCGACACACAGTACGACACAAAACCGTATTTACATTAATTTTAGTAAATGCTTCTGAGACGAAGCATACTCTCTTAATTAATCCACTGTGTGGGGATTTGTCTCATAAACCCTGTTCTTTACGATCTCTCTCTCTTAGTCCAACCCTTCGTAAGGGTGTAGTGGCATCACGCGACAATCCTTTTGGTGATCTTCCTCCAGGAGTCTCTGCTTTGGGCATGGTAACTTGCTTGCTGTAAGCTCATCCTGGTTAAGTTCTTGATCTGGTCCATCCATCGTAACGGCGCACGTCATCTAGGTCTTCGGCCTTCGACTTTTCCCTCTATGATAAGTATTTCCATTGCCTCCTGCCTTCTGGCAATATGACCAAAATATCCGAGTTGTTCTTTACGATACCACAAAAATAAATCCATTGGTTTTAGGTCTGGTGATCGTGGCGGCTACTCGATACTGTAGAAAGGTTTGGTCAAGGTAGTTCCTTACTGCCAAAACATAATGGGGAGGTGCTCCATCTTGCTGAAAGACCTGTTCATTGGACAACGCACTCCATATTGATGCCAGGCTAGTTCATTTGAGAACTGATGGTAACGCGAAGCTTGTCCCAGCCTAGTACACGCCCTTATGCCTGTTGACGTGACCGGATAGTTTGAAGCAAGGCTCATCCTACCAGATCTTATCCAGAAGGTCTGGCTTCAAATCGACTTGGTTACTCGTCAGTTCGCAGAACTGCGATCTGGGTCCTCCTCCAAAGGACTATGCACCAGTCGTGGACGGTATGGTTTTAATTTAAGCTTACGCAATTAGGCTTCTCAAGGACATTCTTAGTATAGATTCTCTAATAGAAGCATGTCGTGGATACTTCTTTGTCAAGTTCATAACATAATGTTAGAACCACTTTCATCTTATCTTTTCGATCATAGAAGTGGTGGGACCACCTGATTTCTTCAAATTAAACACCGAACCTGTGGTTTCAGATTTATTTCTTCCGTCATAAATTGCGTGGCGAGAAGGTGGGAGAGTGTTAAACGTTCCTTGCTTGTTGTGCGCACCTGCTCTGTGTGTTTACATTTCCAATACAGCTTTAGTATCTTCTTTCTTTCCCCTAGATTTAAATTATTTGCCATTGCTGATAATTACCTGTAAAAATAAAATAAGACTCAATCAAAATCAAAACCGACATTTGAGGAAATAGCTGAACATTTCTAAAACGAAGATAATGAATATAGAATACTGGTTTGGAGTAATTATTTCGAACAATTAGATCAAACACGTGAAAACAATAGTGAAACAACTGTAAGGTTATTTTTGTACAATGTAAACGTAAATTTGTGTCGTCATCCCGTAGTGGTAGAACTCTTTAAAGATACATGTATAATAAATAGACCCCGGATTTGTATACAGTAATAGGTTAGAATGCAAACTAATTTGGTTATTAGGAAGTATCTTCTAGGGTGCTCTTCCATAATGTAGTGAGAATAACAAGGGGTTCTGATGGGGCGAACCCCTAATGTTTATGCAAAACTCATAGCATAACCGTTGTGCAGATTAGACTATACTTGTTACTCGCCTCAGTAATTTGGCATTCAGACCTATTTACTGCATAAAAATTCGGGCTCTTATTAAATGTACTTTTTTGTTTATAAAATGCCCTTTTCCGCTCAAACATTTTGTAAAAGGATCCTTTTTCGTAGAAAAATATTATGGACTACTTCTTCTAGTGTTATCTCACAGAAAGTTGGTGACCATCATGGGGTATTTTTTTCTTTGTTTTAGCCGGGCTGAGTAGCTCAAGTGGCAGAGCGCCGGCCTTCTGAGCACCAGTTGGCAGATTCGATCCTGGCTCAGTCCGGTGGTATTTGAAGGTGCTCAAATATGTCAGCCTCGTGTCAGATTTACCGGCTTGTAAAAGAACTGCGGGAATAAATTTGTCATCTCGGCGTCCTCGAAAACCGTAAAAGTTGTTAGCGAGATGTACAATTTTATTATTTATTATTGTTACGGAGTATTGTGGATGTGCCAGAGGTGAAGAAGGTGCTGGGGTGAACAGGTCTCAAAATACGAAATTAAAGTTAATTTAACAAGGTTATATTTTCTTTCTAAGATCAAGAAAAAACAAATATAACAGGTACTTAGTAGCCTAGTAACAATTCGAAAATGTACAATTACAGTGATTACAGGATTTGGGCTCCGAGAGCCAGACACACACTTCATGAGCTATAAGCCCAACTTTACGATATACAAGATTCAACAAAGGGGCAGAAGACCCCAATCATGCCCAGGAGCTCTTGCTCCCAATTACACAGTAAAGCCTCCTCGAGGCACGCAGAAACAAATTTTAAGAAAGAGCAACCTGCTCTTAAGTTCAAGCCTATCAAAGGCCACACCAAATTCTACTTTCAAGCTGTCCTCCAAGTACATGAAAACAGGGGTAAAAATACCCAACCTACTGAGGCCTATTAAGTAAAGAAACAGGTCAATTACATGGCCTCTAAAATACCAACTTGAGAGGAGGCGTTCTTGCACTCCTAATACACTTTATTTAAAACCTACTTGGCACTAGGCCGTTACTGCAAGGGCTAATCCCATCCTAAAGAGGTGACTTATATGGGAAAACGATTTACGTTACATAAGAAGGGAAGGAACGGTTGTGAAAATAAGTTCACCTCAAAGCAATATGAGTGGGAGCTCGAGAGGGTTAAGCACTCTCTATCCCAATTTGTAGTTTAAAAAGATAGAATATATACCAAGTGTCTTTACATTTTAGAGGAAAGTTACATGGTAAAAGGCTTCGGACCTGCCCCGAGAGTTAAACTGCTGACCTAGCAAGAAAAGAAGTTATTAAAAGGCCATTGCCTGGTGGTTGAACTGCTGCCCGAAGAAAGAGGCGCTTCCCGCCCCCTGCTACATAATTTACACAATGATAGGTGTTACTGAAGTGGCGCGGAGACCCGAAAATCAGCAGTTTATATACCCTCGTGGAAAGTTCGAGGCGTTTCAGGAATGATAACACCCGCCCACAAGCATTTTATTGGATAATGGCAAAAACTACTACACCAGACGAAGAAGAAACACCTTATTGGTGGAAAATTAATTACAGAAATTCCTTATTGGTCAAATTCAAAACTGGCGGAAGGAAAGGGTTAATATTGCCAACTTAAATAATGACAGAAAGAAATTTAACAAAGAACAAACTTATGAACCCAATATTTCTCCAAAAACACAGTTCTTTCGCTTCGCACTAGGGTGCATAATTGTAGTCCTTCAGTAGTGCCATCTAGAAGAGAATGTCCACACTTCTTACTACAGGCAAAACAAAAATACATCGAAAACGACCCAGTTCAGGAACGTCAAAATTTACAAGTAGGGACATCTTCTGAGAAACTTGAGAATTAACACTGTAGATAAAGTTCAGGCTTCCTCCAGTAGAGGAGTTTCAACTGGCGCAAAGTTTGAATTAGCGGCGTGGAGGTGTACCACCTGGTACAATTATTATTATTATTATTATTATTATTATTATTATTATTATTATTATTATTATTATTATTATTATTATTATTATTCAATCAATCAATCATTAATGCATGCCAACAGAGTCCCAATCAACATTCGATTGGGCCATGTTAGGACCACATGAAACAGTTTTCTTCTTTCACAAGTATCTGTATTTGTGGTGCACCCGCTCGAGTGCAGCTAGCCTGTTTACAGTTCACTCGCTCGCGAATAGGTAGGTATAAATTGACCCTCTCGCCCGCGTTCTGTTCCCACCCAAATTTTAAGCTTAGACCAAAGTTATGACTACAGATGAGTGTGATACTGTTTGTCTTATGCTAAACGGGGAGAAGTTAGAGAGTGTAGAGGATTTCATCTTCTTAGGAGCCAAAAATCAGTCAAAGTGGAGATTGGGGTCCTGATATCGAAAGACGGATTTTGCTTGGACGAATCGCTATGTCTTCGATCTGGACGAGTAGAGGTATCAATTTGGCTACCAAGTTACAGATTAGTCAGTGCGATGATATGCCCATTGTTCATGTACGGATGTGATAACTGGACGCTGAAACAGACAGACAAAAGGAAGATCGACTCTTTTGAGCTCTGGTGCTGGCGAAGACTCTTACGAATACCACGGATTGCAAAAATCACCAATAAGGCAGTTTTAGAGCGCATCAAGCTCCGTATGTCATTGGTTGGTGAGATTATGAAGCTGAGACTAGCATACTTTGGCCACTTTATGCGATAAGATGCATTGGAAAAAGCAATCGTGCTAGAAATGATCAGCAGTACAAGAAGTCCAGGACTCATTGGTTAGACACCATTAAAACAGACACCACCCTCACCCTGGTACAACTAAAGGAGGCAGTGTGGAAAAGGACAACTTGGGGAGAGCTAATTCATAGAATCGCCGATGGTCGGATTCGTCTGAACGGATGACATCATCAAAAGTAAATACATTTCAGTTTCCTCGTATTTCTTTACATTTTTGAATTTTTATAAAAATAATAATGGTTTTTACGTCCCACTAACTAAATTTACGGTTATCGGATACGGTGAGGTACCGAAATTTTGTCCCGAACGAGTTCTTTTACGTGCCTGTAAATCTACCGACACAGGGATGACGTTTTTGAGCACCAGTGGAGATCTCAATCTTCAGCTCCGAGTTTGGATTTTGCGATGTTATGTTTTCTCTGCCCTTCTGTATGGTTTCGAAGGCTGGACTCTCAGCCATTTGCTGCAGAGGTGGCTTGAAGATTTCGAAATGTATTTGTACACAAGAATGCTTCGAATATCCTCGGTAGAAAGGAATGCAAGTGAAGAAGTCCTTAACCTGTTAAAGAAGAAAGAAAAAGAAAGCTTCTAACAACCATCAATGAGCGAAAGACCAGGTACATAGGGCTCATCATGAGAGGTGAACGAGATGAACTTCTCCAACTCATCGTCGAGGGGAAAATTGAAGGAAAACAATCTGTGGGGAGACGGATAAATTCCTGACTTAGCGACCTGTGCCACTGATATGGACGAATTTTCGTTGAAATCCGTCGAGTCGCTGCTTCGCGAGGTATAATATTCAATTGCATCACCAACCTTCGTAGGAGACGGCGCCCGAAGAAGTACGCCAGGATTGAACGTGCCAACTTGGACTCCGAAAGCCAGCGCCTTAACCGTATGAGCCACCCTGATCGGCTTTTTAATAAATTGAAGGCTGTTTGCGTATCCCACTAAAAGTCTCTGCCGTTCCCCTAGGGGTACAGTTGCCACAATTTGAGAACCATTGATCTAAGAGATTACATTATCCCAGGGACTAGTGATACATCGGCGGAATCCCTGAAACAGTGAGAAGGGTTTGAAGAGTTTGGGGAGGAGAGTGCTAATCAGCACCGAAGCAGGACTGCAGAGGCTTAATACGCATGGCTTCCTTCACTGTTTTTGTCCGCACAGCGATATTGGCCGCTTGTTATTGTCCCCTGTCATGCGCGCTCGCACCCTATTAGAACACAGTTTCGATTCTTATAATTAATTTCTTCTTGCTTCGCAGAATGTTATCGAAAGCTGCTGCTGACTGTAACTGTTCCTAATTCGCTAGATCCTCGACAAGCCTAACTCTCAAATTTACGATAAGGCTTCGTAATTTATATTTCTTGGAATTCATTCATACATGCTCTGATGGTAGAGAACCCCGCCCTCTCTCTCTCTCTCTCTCTCTCTCTCTCTCTCTATGTTCTAACTTTACGTACCGAGCAAGTTGACCGTGTGGGTAGGTGGCGCGCAGCTGTGAGCTTGCATCCGGGAGATAGTGGGTTCGAATCCCACTGTCGGCAGCCCTAAAGATGGTTTTCACACCAGTCAAATGCGGGGGCTGTACCTTAATTAAGGCCACGGCTGCTTCCTTCCAACTCCTAGGCCTTTCCTATCCCATCGTCGCCATGAGACCTGTCTGTGCCGGTGCATTGCAAAGCCACTAGCAAAAAAAAAAAAAAAAAAATTGTGTTAGGACACTGCCGCAAAGGAGAATTGCCAAGGAACGCCCGTTGTCACCACAGAGTGAGAGCAACCTTTAGCCTCTGCACTGAGAGATTTGAAGTGGAGAGTTTATGAATAAGTACACTGTATCTCTTCCACGGAGTCCAATAGAAGAACAAATATTGTTGCCATCAGTGGCGTATGCTGCGATCAAGCCGTGGGGTACCACTAGACTTAGGTTACCCGTTTTCGATAGTTCATTTAGTGAATGTCAAGCCCTAAGGATTCTGAGCTGCAGCTAATAGTCAACAGAGTAGTCTGCTGTGTTGTCAGTGCTGTTTCACAAGCTACTGCCCTTGCCTCTGCGACGTTCAGTAATCAACATCTGATCAGTGGAGATGGTAACCTAATGTTTAGCAAATGAAAGTCTGGTTTTGTGGTGAAATGGATAGAATGCTTGCATTTGGTCCGATGGGCCCGGTCCGATTCTCAGAATCAACCTCCTCGTACTCTTAATTCCCTTGGCTTAGGGGCTGGGTGTTTGACATCTTCGCCATTCATTTTATCCTCATTAAGTCGCCACCAATCCTATACAGGTGCCATGCATTATTATTATTATTATTATTATTATTATTATTATTATTATTATTATTATTATTATTATTATTATTATTATTATTATTGTCGTCTGTTAGGCCATCAGCCCAGAGGCTGGTTGGATCCGCAAATAGCACCACCAAAGGTTATGCAGTTATAGGGAAACTGCAAAAACCGATGGCAGAGCCCAAATGAGGCGTACTAGGCAAGATGAGGAGTGAGGTAGTTTGCCATTGCTTTCCTCACTGGACCAGAAATTAAAATGTTACAGCATTACCAGCAGTCGTACCCATCGTTCCCTGGTATTATTAGCTTCCTTGGGAGATCAGTGGTGGTGACCGACCCACGATCACTGGTTCGATTCCAACCAAACAAAGAGAACACTAAACCTGAAAGACTGAATTTCATTTTAGCAGATCTACCTATAAAAAGAAAACTATATTACTCCTGTAACAGTAGTCTCCAGTGTCTTTCTACAAGGATGTAGAAGTAAACGGGAGTGAAATACCACCACTGTGTTATCTATATGATTAAGTCAGAAGTATGAGATGAGGAACGCATGTGTCAATAGGAAACTTCAGGAGAACTTGGCGATCTGACGGACTGAAGCCTAGCACACCTAACCCCCCCCCCCCCCAGTCGCGGGACCTACTGGTCGTTCAGAAGCAACCCGTGCGAGGTGAGGCGGGAGAAGAGTTACGTAGTGCCTGGGCTGCAATATCATTCTCCGATGCCCTGCACTTTGAAATACGAGCGTCGTATTACCCCATTGCGTTCAAGTTTTGTAAATGGAACAATGTGCCTGATGCTTACAATATAATGTGCTTTAGATTTCCATTGTTCTCATTTGATGTTAGGGCTTCACCGATAGCCTTGGTAGCCCTCAATATACGCCACTGGTTGCCATTCACCAGCAGACTCGAACAACTGTTATTCTTGGTTCAACCATCCGGTTCGAAAGAGATTTATCTCAGGCCTAAAGAAGTTGACCAGGAAAAGACATAACATTCGCCCAGAAAACTGGTCTATGGTGGTATGATATTTGGAAGCAGAGGCAGTGTACCTAAGCGTACGTGGGAAATATTGAAAAAGCTTGGAATCCAGCACACGACTTTGGAAGAAATTGTAGTGGACATTATAAAAGACAATGTGTAACCGAGGGGTAAGGAGAATTACGTACAACTTCGGACCAGGAAGTGTACTGTTCAATAAACTATGTTATCGTCCTCGTTCTGTCCCCCATTTGTTCAGCTTTATCATATTTCACGTTTCTGCCACGTGCTTTCGTAGAACGCATAACGTTTGAATACAGGCATGTAACTTCGCTTTAGTTCATGAAGGAATCGTGAATCGATTACCAAATCCCGTGCGAAGGACGGGTACATATGCTAGTATAATTATATAGAAGATAAAAGCAGAAATAAGTTTTAAGAAACACACCATAATCTTCACATACTGTTGGGTAGGCAACCCGCTGATCAGATTCGTCTTGCGGTTTGCTTATCTTCCCTATTTTCTTGTTCACCCCTTGTCATCCCCAGTGCCGAAGTACCAATCAGATTTCGTTTAAACCACTTCATAATCCCTCTCAGATGTAGTAAGAACAAACTGAACATTTCAGCGAAATCGGTCCAGTAGTTTTTGAGTCTATTAATCTCAAATATACCAACATCCATATAGCTTATAGATTCGGTGACAATTTTAAATCATCACTTGTACTACTTCTAAATGATAAATCGTTTCGTGTTTCCTGTACTACTTCTAAATGATAAATCGTTTCGTGTTTCCTTTCTGTAAAAGAATTTTAATATTTTTGGTTATCATCAACTAAATTAATAAAAATTCAGGATCGTTGTGGTCATTCACCGTTTGCGAACTGATGTCTTTATTTTTTTTTCTTTGCGTTTAGGCCATCTGTGGACCACGGTGCTTGTGTTCTAGCTGTGTTTTTGTCTTCGTCTGCCCCTTTTAGCATACTGGATTGTGTTCTTAGTGGCCTCTTGAGCCTTCCTGTTGGCCCAGTATTCCTTCATTTTCTCGCTGAATTCTTTCCTGCGCTCCTCTGACCAATTCCCGGCTCCTTTGTGGCTAGCTGATGTACGGGATGTTAGGAAAGGTTTAGTTTTGACCATTAAACGGTATGCATTTCTGTCAGTAATGGCGGCTTGATTAATATTAAGTTCTGCAAGATCTTTGTCCACTTGTTTGGTCCAGGGGAATCCAGTAGCTTTGCCTTTGTTAGCAACCTTGAAGATCTTATGGGATAATCTATTAGGATCCATTCTGTATAGGTGTCCATAGAAAGTCAGACGTTTTCTCCTGATGGCATCTATGAGGTTTTCTTGATGCTGGTAGAGCTCATTGTTGGGTTTGTACCATCGCCTTCCATCTGGTAGGATCCTTGGCCCTATTATTCTTCTCAGGAATTTCCGTTCTTGCACTTCCAGGGCTCTCAGTGGGGTTTTTTTAGTTAGGGATAGGCATTCTGCTGCATAGAGGACTGATGGTCTGACTACTGCATTATAGTGTCTCAGTTTTACATTCTTTGATAAATGCTTTGAGGCATACAGTTTTCTGCAGGCATGGTAGGCCTTGTCTAATTTGATTCTCCTTTGTTCAAGAGCCATCGTTTCACTTAGGTCCTCCGATACCCACTCTCCGAGGTACTTCACATTTTTAGCTCTCTTGATGTGTTTTGTATCACTGACTCCCATTGTTGTAGGGGCATCTTTGATGTTGGTCATAAACTCGGTCTTTCCAATGTTGATCATGAGGCCCGCTTTAGCTGCAATAGAGTGCAGTGTTTGAAGCTGCATAGTGGCCTCATGCATGTCGTTTGCTAATAAAGTAAGGTCATCAGCAAAGGCCAGGCATGGAATCCTCAGGTTGTCTGATTTAAACCCCATTCTTAATCCGGTGTTCTCAGGTAATGACCTGGTCCATTCTCTTATGATCTTTTCCAGGACACAGTTAAATAATATGCATGAGATACCATCTCCTTGCCTCACCCCTGTTTTGATTGTGAAGCTCTCTGATAATTGACCTCTAAACTTAACTTTGGAAGTGGTGTTGTGCAGGGTGGCTTGCACCAACCTATTAATTTTTTCGTTTAGTCCCAGTTCTCTTAAGGTGTTGAAGAGTGTGATCCTATCCACGGAGTCGTATGCCTTCTGGAAGTCGACAAAAATAGCTACCCACTGTCGGCATCTTTTCTTGCTATATTGAAGGATGGTCTTCAGATTTTGTATCTGTTCAGCACAAGACCTTGCAGTTCTGAACCCTGCTTGATATTCTCCTAATTCTTTATCCAGTTGTCTTGTTATGTGCTGTTCCAGAATCTTGGAAAAGACTTTATACGATACTGAAAGGAGTGATATTCCTCTATAGTTGCTGGGATCTGTTTTGCTTCCCTTCTTGTGGATTGGATGGATAACAGCTGATGTCCAATCATCTGGGAGCCTTTCCTTAGCCCATATGTCCAGGATTACTTTGTGTATGTGCCTGAATGTTTGCTCACCAGCTTGTTTCAACATTTCTGCCACTATTCCGTCTTCTCCAGGAGCTTTGTTGTTCTTGAGAAGTTGAATGGTCTCTCTTACTTCTTCATAGGTGGGAGGAGGGATGTCTTTGGTGTCCGGGTTAGCTGGTTCTCTAACTGGGAGGCGCTGCGCAGGTTCTTCAGCATTCAAAAGTCCTTGGAAATAATCAGCTAGGGTCTTGATGCAGTCATCATCATTGAGGCACAATGATCCATCTGTTCTCTGGAAGTGTAAAGTTTGGGGTGTGAACTGGGTCGTCTGTTGTTTTAGACCTTTGTATAAGTCTCTGGAGTTGTTTTTTCCAAAATCCTCCTCGGCTTGCTTAATCAGTTCTTTGTTGTATTTTCTTTTCGCCCCTCTTATGATGCTGGAGGTGTTCTTTCTTTGTATAATAAAGGCTTGTAGGTTGGTTTCGTTTTTATGATGGTTCCATTTGAGCCATGCTAGTCGCCTGGATTCTATAGCCTCATCGCATTCGTTTGACCACCATGGGTGCTTGTTTCCTTTAGGTCTGTTGGGGATCGTCTTCTGAGCCACGTCTGTTATAGCATCCCGAAGTGGGTCCCAATTTGTAGTGGTGTTAATCCTATTGATGTGTTGGTTCTGACTCTCTTGGTAACTTGCATTGTCTTCTTTAAGTTTGGTGATATCAAACCTAGGAATCTTCTTTTTCTTCATAAGCATAGCCTTGGTCTTATACAGTGGTTTCAGATTCATCTTAACCATGGACAGGTAATGATCGGAGTCTATGTTAGCTCCTCGTAAAACCTTCACGTTCATAATGTCGCAGTGGTGCTTCTTATCTATTGCTACGTGGTCAATTTGGAACTCGCCCATCATGCTGTTTGGGCTGCGCCATGTCATGGCCTTCCTAGGTAGGCGTTTAAAAGCCGTAGACTTCAAGAGTAATCCATACTTGGTGCACAGACTGATTAGCCGTTCCCCATTCTTGTTGGTTCTCTTATGGGCGGGGTATCTTCCTACAATCTTTCGGTATTTCTGTTCTCTCCCAATCTGAGCGTTGAAATCTCCCAGCAGTATTGTCGTATGATGATGTGGGATGTGGTCTAGGGTTTCCTCAAGGGTGTCCCAATACTTATCTGTAGTCTCTGGGTTTTTCTTGTTAGAGTCATTGGTAGGAGCATGGAAGTTAACCAAAGAGTATCCCCTATTGCTAGACCTGAAGGATATTACTGAAGTTCTATCATTGGGCGAAGAGAAGCCAAGTATGTCTTTATATATATTGAAAAGATGAAAACACGGAATAGAAATATAATAGGATGACGATGATAAAGAAAATGACTAAATGAATAAATACAGCGTACAATAGTTCTTAAAACACGCGTAGCACTCTCAACAATGCAACTTTAACCTCCAAACGCTTTCCGCAGAATGGCGGGCTCTTGATGTATTTGCTATGCCAGAGAGCCGGCTGCTGCCAGTTGATGAGCCTCAGAGGAGGAAAGTGGGAGGCAGAGGTAATGCTCGGTGCGAATGCACAAGTTTCTCGTTTGTTTTGCATAGTCACTTGCCAGCCCCAGTAGGCAGTGTACAGTTTGTTCTGCACAAATTTACTACTATGCGAACACCGTAAAAAGAGAAGGTAAACTTGTACCAAAATACAGGAAGCTTTTCAGGTCGTTCGCGACACACCACCCATCCTGATGGCCTGTTAACAAAGGAACAACGACTTTACACGAATGATGAAAAACACGGCTTCACGTGACCCTCACTTACGTGTGAAATGAATAGCTTGTTTATTAGTGGAGACAACCACAGCCAAAAACTCCAGAAAGTTTAATTTTCTCGAAAACTCTCAGTTACGAAGATAAAATGCATATGACGTTTCTTGTAGAACATTTTATTTCAAGGGACCTTGGTCCACTTCATTTTTCGATAGGGCCAACCGTTTACCTGTTTTATTTTATTTCATGTAGGGCAAGAATTGTCCAAATTTGGGATGTACCCCTCTAAAATCCCGCATTAATTCGAAACTGTGCAATATATTAAAATCAAAAGTATCCCTTGCGTGACTCAGGATTTCAAACTATATCCATATCAAATTTCAGCCCTATCGGTCCACTAGTTTTCGAGCCTATCCGAAACAAACACACAAACAAACAAACAAACAAACAAACAAACACCGTCTCATAGTATATACATTAGCTGTTATATGAATGAAACTCCTCTCTTGAGACTTAGCAGCAAGAAAAATAAAGATTAGTATTTAAAATGACGTAATACAGCTTAATGGATATCACCAGCGAGAGCGGAAAACATCACATGGAGCAGTGTGAAAATGTCAAACATTCAAACTGACTTAATGTGTTTAGATGGCAGATCCCCGATATTGTGTTATTGTAAATAATGGGACGGGAAGATTACCAGCTGGAGGAGCGGGTTAAATAACATACTCATGATATCCATCAATATCTGTATTAATAATTCATTATCAAACATTCGACACTTATAGAAACATTACAATAATGGCATTGCGTGATACCATTCACATCATATTTCACTGTCGTAGGCAATAAATTCATTCCGAACTAGAGCATGTGTAAACACCAGACCTCCCATTTTAGGTAATAACCTCTTTTATTCCTCATGAAATTAAATTAGTATATACACGATTTATGTAATTGTCAAAATTGATACCTGCGAGTAGTACCTAAAAATACCTCAGTTAGTGGGTTCAAACCCTACTCCGATAGAACTGAAGATTGTTTTCCGTGGTCTCCCATTTCTACACCAGGTTGTACCATAAGGTCACGGTCGTTCTCCCTTGGGGACATACATTTATTCAACTCGTCCATCCACAACACTCTACACATACACGGGCTAATAATAGTCGCGTGAGCAAAGATGCCATGAAAAATATTTCACAAAGCACTCCATACAAAATAACTCTCCACCAACTTCTTTCCAATCCTATCGTCGCCATAAGATTGTTTGTGTCGGTGCGACGTAAACCAAATTGCAAGAAATAAAAATACCTAAATTGATGTTATAGCTTTTAACCTATTTTACATATTAGGAAAAACGCATCTCTTTTTCTTCATAACAATAAGTATATTCATAAACAAAAGTAATTATTCAAATTTCAACTTTTCTTACATTCTGTTTTGCACTCTAGTCCCAAGTTACAGTAAACGACTCGGTTGTTACAGATGGTGAACAAAAATCTGGAAACAGTGAAAGAATATGCCCCGGAAATGCCGGACATTGTTTTTAAAGATTGGTGCATGTTACATTGTTAACCTCTCGCTGTGAGCACCAGAAGTTGAAAAGTTTCAAAGTGGATTTTTTTTTGTAGTCTTGCATCCATTCTGTAGAGAAGTTCAGAGTGATTATGAAAAGCGCAAATATGCCGAAAGTATCGGCAGCCAAGTCGTCATTAATTCGACAGTGGATAGGTCTATGAGAATCCCCCATTCGTGTTCTGTATAACTACATACAACAGAAGTAAAAAGAAGTGTGCGCATGTTTTACGTTTGCTGCTAACGTATGTAAGGAATAAAACTGACTGTTTTATTGGACGGATTTAATGTAGGATGACCCAACCAGTGCACAGGTAGGTTACTTTGTTGCTTCCGGGCGCGCGATTCAAATTGACGAATCTTGCTGTATTTGCTGTGCCAGAGAGCCGGCTGCTGCCATTTGCTGAGAAGGGAAGGGAGGGGAAGTGGGAGGCAGAGGTAATGCTCGGTGTGAATGTACAAGTTCATCGTTCGTTTTGCATAGCCGCTTGCCAGCCCCAGTAGGTAGTGTACAGTTTGCTCTGCACAAATTTACTACTGTGCGAACCCCAGTTGAACTTGTACCAAAATGCAGGAGGCTTTCCAGGTCGTTCGCGACACACCACACATCCTGTGAACAGAGTCTAAAGGTCACTACTACACCGTTGTGAACTGTTGATCGAAGTAGGAATGGAGCATTTCGAACATCTACTGTAATAAAATCATGGGGCGTATTGTTTCCTTCGCTCAGTATTTCATTCCATTTGCAATGTTGTGAGTGAAGGAATGCGCAATCGTGAGACAGCTGCGTTACATCTTCGCGCATGTTAAACAGACGAGAGGAGAAACAATCCTGGTGCATTCCTTGACTGACAAGTGTGTCTTAACTACTGTGTGTTCTTGTACTGCGTGTGCAGTTACGGCTGTTTAATAAACGAACTGTGGATATTGCCTGTCTGTCTCCATCCTACACTCCACTTCCCCTTCCACCCCTTCTCTTCCCTGAAGCATGGCAGCGCTTGTGCTATGGCATAGCAAATACAGTGAGTTCGCCAATTTGAATCGCGCGCCCGGAAGTAAGAAAGTAAGGGCTTAACCTCATTTTCTCGAGAAAAAATATCCGCCAATCCGATTGCACCATTGTTCTTAACGTAACACAACACGAAGAACATCCCTGATTTTCGTGTCGGTATAGTTCTGATACACCCTGTATATCCCTATTCTATTCACTGCACAGCCCTCCTTTTTACAGAAATAATGATCTCCCAGTTTGCTTGAAAGTGTATATACACTGCCTGATAAAATAACTGAAGGCCGGGTTAAGGCGCTGGCCTTCTAACCCCAACTTGGCAGGTTCGATCCTGGCTCAATCCGGTGGTATTTGAAGGTGCTCAAATACGACAGCCCCGTGTCGGTAGATTTACTGGCACGTAAAAGAACTCCTGCGGGACTAAATTCCGGCACCTCGGCGTCTCCGAAGACCTTAAAAGTAGTTAGTGGGACGTAAAACAACATTATTAAAATAACTGAAGCATCCTGAAGGGAAGCTGGAAACGAAATGAAACTTCACGTGTTGTGTATGTGATGTTATTTCAGTCAATAGAAAATCGGGTCAAATTTACAAAGAACTTGGCAGTATGAGCCTATTTATCAATATGACGTTGCACCCCCTCTGGTCTGGAAGGATGTACTGATTCGGTTGAGAAGCGTGTCATAACGCCGTTGTATCCTCACCTAAACCAAGCTGGCGCAGAACTGTTGTGAGTACCTCAACATGACGCAGACAGTACATAGAGGCAAGTGCCGTATGTGGACGAACATTGTCCTGTTGAAAAATTGCACCACGATACTGTCGCATGAGAGGTAGCACATGAGGACCGACGATGTCCTTGACGTACCGTTGTGCCGTCAAAGTTCCCCTCAATCACTACCAGCCGTCACCTGAAGTTACACCCGATGGCTCCCCACACCATGAGGCCAGGAGTGACACGGAACACAATGCGATGCCTTCCGTCATCATTCCATGCTTCCGTGTGTGTGGTGTAAACGGCAGTCTACGCATGGGACGGTAATTTCCTATTCCGGTTGCTGCTATTCTCCGCCCAATGGTGTGGGATGACAAACAATATTGCAGGGAGCCCGTTACTTGTTCTCGGATACCAGGCGCAGATTTGAAGGGGTTACGATGTGCTTGGCGCACAATACGGCGATCCTCCCTTGTGGTGATCAGACGTGATCAACCGGAACCTTGACGACGAGTATGACTGCCCTCAAGTTTCCGTGCAGTCGAACATCGGGCCACTGTCACATCCGAATGGCCCAACAATCTGGGTATTGCACGATTCAACCAGCCGACTAAATGGAGAGAGACAATGAGGCCCATTTCAAGTTCTGTCAGTTGCTGATAAAGCTGTCTCACACGGGTTCGCGGCATCTCCGTGTCCTTCATAGTGATCACTCAACATCTGACGCTGTTCACACCCGTTATATACCCTACCAGGCCTGGTAATAACACTAAACACCAACGCAACTAATGCACTGTGGTGGCCATTCTGCCTGTCAGACTATTGCAACTCTAATCATTAACTTACCCGCTAATGGCGTGTACATGTACGAAGTTACATTGGCATCTGACCATTTCTTTTGGGTGCTTCAGTTTTTTGTCAGGCAGTGGATTATGGACATAATGATTTGCTGGATGTAGTGCTAGGACTTGAGCATTCCTGTTGTTCGCACTCGAGACAATCAACGTCTCCTTTCCGGACGCTCTTTTAACATGCGCAATTTACAAAATAAAACACGCTCACCTATCATAAACATGTCTTTTCCGAATTCATTCACTAGCTGATTTAAAAATACACTTTGTGGTGGTTTCACTTTTGGTATTTTTCTTGCATAGAAGTATAGCACATAATTCTGTACTGAAGCGGAAAATTAACTGTTTTTCCAATCCCTTCTCCTTTCCATTTGTTTTTCTCCTTGAGGTATGCGGTGATGAATGACTGTTGTAGGGGCGTGTGCAAGGGATAGTGCATGAGACATGTTAGGAAATACTTTCTCCTGATTATCACACTTCTGTAATTTGTCTTTGTGCATACCTCGGATACATAAGACTCGCAGTGAAATGAAATGGCGTATGGCTTTTAGTGCCGGGAGATCCCAGGACTGGTTCGGCTCGCCAGGTGCAGGTCTTTTGATTTGACGTCTGTAGGCGACCTGCGCGTCGTGATGAGGATGAAATGATGATGAAGATAACACATGCACCCAGCCCCGTGCCAGGAAAATTAACCAATGATGGTTAAAATTCCCGACCCTGGCGAGAATCGAATCTGGGACCCCTGTGACCAAAGGCCAGCACGCTAACCATTTAGCCATGGAGCCGGACAGACTCGCAGTTATAAATCCTTTCCTTACCCTTTCTTAATACCAATATAAATGGTCCTTTCTTAGTCAACAACAACTGCTGGTCAGTTTGCTCGGCCATGAAAGGTATTTTGCAATTTTAACCGTTTGTAAGAAAAATACATACCGTACATTTTTTATATTGCCACTTGTCGATTTTATCAGTCTGACTATAAAGATTCTTCTTCTTCTCCTTAATCTGTTTGCCCTCCAGGGTTGGTTTTTCCCTCGGACTCAGCGAGAGATCCCACCTCTACCGCCTCAAGGGCAGTGTTCTGGAGCGTGAGACATTGGGTCGGGGGATACAACTGGTGAGAATGACCAGTACCTCGCCCAAGTGGCCTCACCTGCCTAAACACTCCTTCACTACCAAGCAGACAGCTAATCATTAGCTAATCATACCAAGTATCCCATGCCCCGCCAAGAAACTCAACTCCTCATCTAGTAACATCTGCACTGCCAAGCCAAATCCCCCCTCACTATCCCAACCTACCTCGTCCTGAGCACTGTAACTTAAACAAGCGTTATGACCGTTAAGCAACATTGGGCGTGGTCACCATGAAAGGTATTTTGCTACGGTGGACTCCGGCAACGAAGATTCAACGTTCATTTCCTCACAACCGCTCCGCAAGGGGCGCAGGTCATATCCTGACCAGTGAAGACGTAATAACCGCAACACTAGCCACATCCAACAACGCTATGTCATCGAAGAAGATTCCACTAAGAGAAAGCACTCAAGGCCCGAAAGGAGTCGAAGGGCTAAAATACTCACGGTGTAAGGCCCCGCCTGCGCCAGTGAGAAGGCTGCTTGTGCTATGCTGAACAGGGGCCTTGGTGGGGGATGGGAATATTGGAAGATAATACAAGGAAGAGGGAAGGAAGCGGCCGTGGCCTTAAGTTAGGTACCATCCCGGCATTTGCCTGGAGGAGAAGTGGGAAACCACGGAAAACCACTTCCAGGATGGCTAAGACGGGAATCGAACCCGGGCCTCCGGGAGTGTCAGCTAATCACACTAACCACTACACCACAGAGGCGGACACTATAAAAATTACATGTTTAAATTTAAAAAAGTTTCAAAATGATCAAAAAATTGTTCAAAATGCTGTATATTAACCTAAAACCTTCTTGAAATATGGAATAATGATCGATCATCCCAAATCGGCAAAAGAAAAAAAGGCAAAGGAATGCAAAATAAAAACGTGTTATTATCCTTCGGTATGTCGCAGAGTGTATTTAGTGCTCAGCAAAAGGAAAAAGATGACATTTCAGTAACATCCGCCCCACTAGCTATCGGTAATTCTTTAATTAAAACCTAATTTATCTTATTAAAAACCTGTTCTGCATTGGGATACAACCCATTTTAAGAACTTGACATGAGATTTTAAGCACCAAAAAATCCGAGCTCTGGTAATCACTTAGCCCCTGCTAAAGAAATCCAACTGTGGTAATTTCAACATTGATAAACAATGAAGAACAAAGAAAGTTGAAGTAAGGGGGAAGATTGTGACGCAAGTCTGCCATAAATTTGAGAAGCACTTTATGAGAGAGAACGACATTCATCATATTACTGTGTCGTCGGTGTCATCTTTATTGGCTATCCGTCACAGCATCTCTCTCGCTCGTTCTCCCTAGGGAACTGGTGACATCCATTTGTTCAACTCGTCCATCCGTAACACTACACATACACGGGCTAATAATAGTAGCTGAGCAAAGAGGCCTTGCAAAAATAATATTGCACAAAGCACTTCATACAAAATCATCCTCTGCGAAGAAGCATATGAACAGTTATCTTAATACGATATTCGTAAGAAAGAACGCGAGATCTTTGTAGTAGGCAGCATTGCCAGATGGGTTACGTGTTAGGAGTTTTATTATTTTCATGAGCTGGTCCGTAACTCGAACATATTTTTTTTTGCGTATTGTTTCAGTTAATAGTTATTACTCACAAGGGAGAATCATGATATGTTGTCACAGCAATTATATTAATATATAGCGCTGTTAATAGCGAAACAATATTTATACATATAAATTTTAGCTGCTATGGACTATTACCACTGCAGATATCGGTTGTCACGGTGACAATGACTAAGGAGACGTCATGTGAATTATTACGAAACAAACGGATTATTTGATCCGAATAATCAACAATATGGCATTAAACATTGTAGTAATGGACGAGTTAATGACTAAAGTAGCAAGGAAAATTGGGGAAGGAAAAATAACAGTGATGATGTTAGTAGGTGACTTGTTAATCTGGGGAGAAAAGGAAGAGGGTATCCAAGAACAGATGCATGGGAAGATGAGGTGGAATCATATGGAATTAATTTTAATGCTAAAAAGAGCGAGATATTGATCACAACTAGAAAGGAGAGACCTATGAGAGGGATAATGCTTCGAGGGGAACAGCTTAGGAAGGTAGAGAGTTTCAGGCACCGTACCTGGGCAGTGTCATAGAGGAAAGTGGAAGAAATGATAAGGAAATAATCGGGCGTAGACGACAAGCAGGACCGTTCCTGAAATGTGACGGAAGCCTGGTTTGGAGCAAGGATGTCCCTCAGAGAAGCATAAGAGTGATATATACAACCGATGTCTGAAAGGTTCGGTGAATGTTCCCTTAGGTTGTGCACTGTGCTAGTTCGGACGATGCGCTCGCGCATACGCATTGCGAGACATGACACCAAGTGCCCCTATCGGTCAACTCAACGCAGTTAAACGGAGTTGATCGCTGCAAACATCGCACGGAGTCAGTGTGAGGACTCGTGCCATTGCACAATGGAGTGCAAAACGGAGCAACGCGTTAACATGAAGTTTTGCTTCCACCTAGGCAAAACGGCAACGGAAACACACGCAATGTTAGTGCAAGTTTACTACGCTCAAGCAGTGAGTAAAAAGTGCGTTTTTGACTGGTTTAAACGCCTTTGAGATGGAAAGGAAGGTGTTGAGGTCTAGGCGCGTTCGGGTCGACCAACCACAAGCACATCTCCAGACAACATCGAATGAGTGTGACAGATGCTTGCAAATGATCGGCGACTGTCCTTACGAATTATAGCATATGAAGTAGGTGTAGGCAAGGACAGTGTAAGGACCATTGTTCACGAGCATTTGAAAAAGCGGAAGATTTGTGCCCGGTTTGTACCGCACAACCTGACAGACGAGCAGAAGCAAACTCGGATGGAAACGTCGGGAGATTGCATTGGCATTTGTGACCAAAATCCGAAGGTGTTGAAAGCCATCATTACAGGAGACGAGTCGCGGTGCTACCAGTATGATCCGAAGACCAAGAGACAGTCAATGGCGTGGTGTTCAGCGTCTTCTCCGCCTCCCAAGAGAAGTCGGCGCACAAAGTCCAAGATTAAGACAATGCTGATCACCTTTTTCGACAGCAATGGTGTCATTCATCATGAATTTGTACCCCAGGGTACACCTGTCAATGCGGAATTCTACGAGGGAGTTTTGAAACGGCTATTGCAACGCATCAGACGGGTTCGGCCTAAACTGTACCGGAGTGGACAGTGGAAGCTCCTCCACAACAAGGCCCGTCCGCACCCCGCGATCCGCGTGACCCAGTTTCTCGCTGAACGCCGGTTGACTGTTCTTCTACACCCTCCGTATTCTCCGGATTTCTTGGCGGCAGAATTTTTTGTTCCCCCTCTTAAATTATCCCTGAAAGGCCAAAGGTTCGACAGTGTAGCAGGTATCCAACAACGTGTGACAAGGGTTCTCCGGGAGATTCCAAAAGAAGCGTTTGCTGCCAGCTTTCAGCAGCTTTACAGTCGATGTCAAAAGTGTGTTGTAGCTAACGGAGATTACTTTGAAGGCCAGTAAATGAGTTTTGTGTGTAACTTACGTTGTCTTTATTTCATGAGACCATTCATCGAAGTTTACAGACACAGGTTGTAGGACGTACTGTGTAGATATCGTGACGTATGCAGCAGAAACTTGGGTAGTGAGACAGAGAGCCGTGACTAGATACAGGCAAGTGAAGTGAAATTTCTAACACGTAGGATAGGAGTGACACGAATAGATATGGCGAAAAATGAGAAGGTTAAGAAATCTAGTAAAAGAAGAGCCTCTACAGAACAGGACAGTGGTATCTAGATTTAGATGACATGGACACTTGAAAAGAATGACAGAGGAAAGGACACCCGAAATGGGGATAACAGGAAAACAACCAAGAGACAGGTGGATAAAAGGGGTGGAAGAGTGTGTGCAAGGAAGAGGAGAGAACTGGACAAGAGTGAAGAGGGAGAAGTGGTGGGAAGACAAGAGATGGAGATGCTTATGTTCCGAGCAGACCTGGCGAACAGCTGAAAACTGCATATGATGGCATTAAGCACTCGACAGGAGAGTTTTCTGACCTGACTAGGTGGTCAGAGACAAAGAATGTGCAAGTCAACAATAAAAACGTGTACACATTTCTGGCAATGTGCACGTTTGGAGAAAGCACATTGGTCACATTTCTCACGGAAACACACTTCCATTAATCCTCCTTGTAAACAGTAATCCAAGGGTGTTTGAAATACACCAGGAAGGACTTCGGTGTAGCCGCATTAAAAAAGTGCTTAAGTTAGAGAATTTTGCTGCCGAGGACTATAAATACACGAACGATTGAAGGCACAAGAAGTGGCCTCTGTGCCTTGTGTTAATGCCATTGTCGGAAGATACCATAATTGAATCTGTCGAGGGAGAAAGGAACTAAGTCATTTTTTAAAGTTTTCACGTGAAACATAAAACTGAACTGTGAATACAATACCGTGATGAACAGATTTTTCTATCATTTGACATATGCCCTATCGCAATTATTAAGCACATAAGAAAGAAAAGCGATATATTTAATGAAGGGTTAGAGAAATTACATTTTTTTTTTAATTAACATAGTTCCTTTCTGTCACTGTCGGAATTTAACGTATTTCAGGTAACATACTCGTGGAAAGCGTATATTTTTACCACATAATTATTATTTATTGATCAAATAAGTGAAAATTAACATTGAGTAATCTAAATCAATTATTCTATAACATGATAATCGCCCGAATTGAAAATACATTGCACAATAGAAACAAATCTAAATATGGTTACGATGCTAGATTTTTTCAAAAGAAAACTCTTGTTTCAAAACATGTTCAGATCACTTTACAACATAACACAACTGAATCATCACTACTTGCGGTTGATCACTTCAATATTTCCTCGTAAAAAGAAAGAGACGTGCTTCTTCTCGTTGAAATGAAATGGCGTATGGCTTTTAGTGCCGGGAAAATGAAAACCTACAACCTGTTTTCCAGTCGTTGACCGGGTCAGGAATGTAATGAATGAAGCATATATAGGCTTTTAGTACGATGGGGCCGCCACTCCCAAAGTGATATATTAATGACTGATAGATGCTATGAAATGAGAATGGAGAGTGTTGTTGGAATGAAAGATGACAGGGAAAACCAGAATACCCGGAGAAAAACTTGTCCCGCCTCCGCTTTGTCCAGCATAAATCTCACATGGAGTGACCGGGATTTGAACCACGGTATCCAGCGGTGAGAGGCCGACGCGCTGCCGTCTGAGCCACGGAGGCTCTTTTAGTGCCGGGCGTGTCCGAGGATATGTTCGGCTCGCCAGGTGTAGGTCTTTTGATTTGACGTCTGTAGGCGACCTGCGCGTCGTGATGAGGATGAAGTGACGATGAAGACAACACACATATACCCAGCCCCCGTGCCAGCGAAATTAACCGATGATGGTTAAAATTCCCGACCCTGCCGGGAATCGAAACCGGGACCCCCGTGACCAAAGGCCAGCACGCTAACCATTGAACCATGGAGCCGGACTTCTTCTCCTTGAATGTACTTAGTCATTTTCCAAATATCTTCGATTTTATTTATATTTATCTTCACTTTTCCTTCTTTGTAAGGTCTTAGGAAATTCCGGTACCGTACCGTACCTTACTTTTTACCAGGTTAAAGGAATGATTAAGGTAACGCAAGCTTTTATTAGAGTATAGGCAGTACTCATGTCGAATAGCACCAAGGGGTTTGCTCAAGGCTTAGCGCCCCTATCCGACGGACGAATCACCATCAACAGCGTTATATACCCTCTATATGAGCACTGCGGTGAGGTTTGGAATTTAATCCGGGCTTTTGGCACGCAATCTAGTGATTAGTAATTGTATACCACCACGTCCCCTACCCTGTCGGCCAACATTCTGATGGTGTAAATTTTCTCGACCAACCGCATTCGAACCGGCTAACCATGGTATCAAACCGTTTCGACTTCAAGGCCTTAACAATCATGGCCACCAGGCGGGCTAGGGCAAATTAATAATAATTCGTGAAAATACGAAAAAGTGCAAAAAGTGACTTAGTTCTCTTCTCCACCGACTGATTCTACTGTATCAGTGATATATTCCACGAGATTTTTGATTGTTTGGAAGAAACCATCGGCAAGCTGTTCAATGCATGTACACTTTGTTTGGAATTAGCCTCTTGATGAATTCAATGCCTTCAAGAACTGTAGAGTTGTATAGTGCATTTGTATTGGCCGCCGATAAATTTTCCAAAAGAACTTCGGTAGTCTACGTGCCTGTATATCTGGTCACATTGCTTGTTCTAGGAGGACCTTTAAATTCCTCTTGGTTGCTTGCAGATGCCTTGATGTTTTAGCGCTTTTGACACGGCAAATAAGTCTTGAGCACCCCTTGGTATTATTCGACAGGAGTAGGCTATGTACCGATACCGGGTTTCACACTCTCCCTACCTCATTATCATGTCATACCCAGACAGAGCACCCGCAGAAACACCTGCGCCATTTGAGCTGAACATGCCCTCGGACACTCGCTGCACTAAAAGCCATACAATAAATAAATAAATAAATAAATAAATGGAATGGACAGTAATAGATTTACTAAAAACTGTTAACTATAATCATATCGAAGGAGGTTAAGATCATCTGATTGGAAGAAATTAAGCAGGATTTTCAAGAAATAAATGCTACAGAATATTCCGTGAAAAATCGTCAGTTCTTCGGAATTCTGGTTGCAAATCACAGATTCATGGAAAAAGCTAAAAAGACCACTGGAAAAGAGTGGACAAAAGAACGAAAAAATAACCACAGCGAATTCATGAAGAGATTTTGGAAGAGTAAGAAGTAGAAGAAGGTGAAGTCATCAGTCCAAGCTAACAAGTTCAATTACGCTCCTTAATTGAATCGATTATTTCAGAAACCAGTCAAGCGCCAAGTCTGTCATTTTTGGGAAAATGAAATAAACTGTCTAGCAACAGACAAAATGTTATGCTAGGGGATTTAATACTTTAGCTTGAAATTATTATACCATTTAATACTTTCTATCTAAGGAAAACTATTTTGTGCTTATTCACTTTGCTGTAAAAAAAATCCGAAACATTTTCCACTTAACTGGTTTCTGAAATAAACGAGTGTTGCAAACATATTTTCATGGGATAATTCTTGAATTTCAAAAGGATTTTGTCATAAACTCCATATTTGTGGAAACAGAAAATATTTGAATAGGCTTAGACTACAAATATAATTATTAAAAGGATGAAATCAGCAATGCCTGCTTATTATGACAGGAGGTAATTAATCCTCATTAACAAACTCCACACCATATTCTGTCCCTGTAGTAGGCCATTGTAAAATGTTGTCCTAAAACTGTTCATATCCTATCATGTAAGGTTTTAAGCTATTTAGGTCACGTATCTTCTTGATATTGATGGGGACATACAACAAACAATAACAAAGAATAATCTAGGGCTCAGACCAGGTATTTCCTTTCCTGAGTAAGATAACCTTCTCCTTTTATCCTGGCATTTCGAATAACATTACGCGTGTGAGTTTGTGTGTCTACCACTCCTCGTTTCCTTTTTGATACAGGTTCGTCTTCTGAACATTCAGACATAAGCTATCACCACTATTATAAAAACACTGCACTAAACAAAAGAAACACTTTTTCAATCAGTTGTTCAGAAAACTGCGAACATGCGATTCTAGAAACACAACAATGCCAATATAAACAGCTGAACAGTTGGCTGTTCTGGATTCAGAGCAGCAGCGCCAACCGGCAAGGTGCGACACATCACAAAATGTACCAGCAGTTTACTGTAGAAACCAGCCAAGTGATGGCACTTAACTGGTTTCTGAACTAAATACGAAATTCAACGTAATGCCTGACCATTATAGGAGGACGTTTCTTGACTGGTTTCAGCACCAAAATGTGCGTATACCCTCCTAGTAACATATTCTGCAATTAACTCATTTTTTCATTTTTTGTCACTTGACTGCTTACTGAAATAATCGATTCAATTGGGCATGACGAAGAAAGAATAAAAATTAAAAATAACGCGTTTCGTGGCACTTCCTTTTCTCTCCTTTCTTTCTTTCTTTCTTTCTTTCTTTCTTTGAAGAGTCTGCCTTCTTTCCGTTTTCATTCTGATTAGTGTTAATAGAGGATGGTTGCCCAGTTGCTACTTTCGCTTAAGACAGTAATCACCACCACGAACGTTGGAAGAACGCATGTGTTGATTTCTTCAAATTTACCACCCCGGTTTTTTAAAATAGCTTTTTTAATTGAGCAACTTAAATAAAAATATATCACTATTAAGGCGGCTGCTGGCAATCTCCCTGACTGTAATGAGGATCAGTCCCCTTGGACTTCGTAGGTCTTGTGTGTGGCGCTGTGTGAACGACTTTTAATATTCATGAATCAGTTGTAAATGAGGACTGTGCTCTCGCCCTGTTTGCCGATTATGCTAGTGCTGTGTCAGACAGCTAGAGATATTTTCATAGTCATGAACTCATGACCTGTTCTCCGTCTCTTTCCCCTTGGCTGAAAGCCAAGCGATTTGCTCCGAGCCGTAGGTAAGGCGACCCAAGTTTTCTTGAAGTTTCTCTCACATCGACACAAAGACAGCGGTCCTTCTCAGTCACATTGTACAGACAACACAGTAACACAGGTTATGATACCTCTCTAAGTACAGTCCCTGCGACAGCAAAGTAGTATGCATACAGACATCTTCATTATAGACTGTACTGCCTCTCACCGTTCAGTCTGCAAACCTCTTTGTATTGTGCACGTGCTTCTACAAATCCTCTGCTTGCAACGAACTCTGTCGCCTTATTTAGATTCACACTTCTTACCTTTAAATCTCCGAAATTCTAATCATTATCGCCTTGGCCTTCCTCTGCTTCTCTTACCATCCATGGCCCAGTACATTATTCTCCTAGCTAACTTTTCTTCCTCCATTCGCCTCACATAACCCTATCACTGAAGTTAGGTCATACGTACTTCATCCATTGAATACATTCCCAACTTGCCGGGCTGAGTGGTTCAGACGGTTGAGGCGCTGGCCTTCTGACCCCAACTTGTCATATTCGATCCTGGCTCAGTCCATTGGTATTTAAAGGTGCTCAGATATGTCAGGCTCGTGTCGGTATATTTACTGGCATGTAAAAAAACTCCTACGGGACAAAATTTCGGCACCTTGGCGTTTCCGAAAACCGCCAAGAAAGTAGTTAGTGGGATGCAAGAGCATTATTATTATTATTATTATTATTATTATTATTATTATTATTATTATTATTAATTCCAAACTTAGTCGTTACCTCTTCTGGCCGAGTGACAGTCATAGACTTCTCGCCAAGGCGATCGGGTTGGAAGTGAGGACATTACATGCGAGGCCCGGGGGTGGGGGGGGGGGGGCGGTCAAATGAAAAGGCACATCCATGTGGTTCAGTTCTTACTCGAAACTGAAGGTCCCATATCTGTGATTACTATAGCAACAGTTACGTTAAACTACAAGCTTGCTTGTCTTTATCTCATTCCGAGTTCCCTAATGCCATTGTTCCCACCTGTTATTACCAGCAATCAACTTCGCTTCCTTCACGTTTGTTATCTCCAGTTTATAACTGATTTACCCTGAGTCCAACCCGCTTTCACTCCCGAACAGTAAACTATGTCTAAAAACAAACCGATGTAATAATAATTTTACCTGGGAGCTCTCTTCTTTCTTACTGAATATCATTCACTGCGTTAGCTTCGCTACACCTTGATACGATCTTACTTATATACCATACTACCATCCTGGGAGAATACACATCCTGAGTACTTGAAATGTACACCTGCCGACTTGACATTCACTCCTCTTTGGTTTTCCGATCTGACATTATTTTAGTCTTAGAAATGCTGGTTTTCATATCATTGACTGGAAGGTTCATTCCTGGAGACAAAGGCGGCCAGGCACTCTGTCCCACCAAGTGCCGAGGTTATGGATACTGGAAGTCTTTACTCCTCCAAGGCCCTCCATAACCTGGAGGAGATTGCTTAACTCTTTCATTTAAGATTATTTTTATTGCAATCGGGAAAAGTTTCCCTGCCACTGACCTAGCCTTACCAAGTTATTTTCGAAATTTTTAAATGGTAACAACTTGTCCTAAACGCTGATATCAATTTCCTAACACAGGTCTATTCTACGGACAGCTCTAAAATCCATTGAAGACCTGCTAATGAAAGCCAGTGCTGGAACAAGGAAATTGGCATACTATTGAGGCATATACAGTACTATCTGTATCTAATCCTGCGAGGGAAAATAGACAGTCGTAGAGGTGTTGGAAGAAGACGGACGAGCATCCTGGCTGGATAACATTAAAGATTGTTCAGGTATACGGAAGCCTCAGAAGCTATTCCTCCGTGCAGAGAATAGAGACTAGTTCGCCATATTGATAGCCAACTGATGCCGCATATTCAAGAAGAAGAAGAAAACAGCAATTACTAAATCGTAAAATATTTGTACAGTAGCAACATTAATTAAATGTTCGAAATAAGTTTTATGTGTTGAAGAAATCTATAATACAGTTTATGAATTAAATTCAATCGAAATATGATTTTATCCTAGAACTTGCAAGATGGTAGGCCTATAATGCGACCTGTTATTGTACCAAATTTGTAATTGACTTCCTCGTAAAAATCTATATATTTTATATAAAATAAGAGTTTTGTCTGTACATCGCTCAGAATTTAAAAGAAGAATGGTATTTCTGTATCGGCCGTGTCCACAGATACATGGAAGTGCACTTGTTAATTTTGCGTCATATCTGTATTTATGTAAGTTATGTATGTAGTATATGTACGAGCATCACGAGAAAATGGCTGAAGAGAATTTAATGAAAGTCGGTATGTAAAGTCGGGAAATAAGGCACTGCAGTCTGCGCTATACATAATTTTATTCGCGCTGAGTGAAATGGTAGTTTAGGGGAAGGGCTAAAATTCAATCTTCAAAAATCTATGATAATAATGGTCTTATCGATAAATACCGTATAACTAAAGTTATACTGTATATAATTGAATTTCCGATTATATAGGTCTTATACTTTTTTTTTTTTTTTTTTTTTTGCTAGTTGCTTTACTTCGCACCGACACAGATAGGTCTTTTAGCGACAATGGGACAGGGAAGGGCTAGGAGTGGGAAGGAAGCGGCCGTGGCCTTAATTAAGGTACAGCCCCAGCATTTGCCTGGTGTGAAAATGGGAAACCACGGAAAACCATTTTCAGGGCTGCCGACAGTGGGGTTCGAACCTACTATCTCCCGAATACTGGATACTGGCCGCAATTAAGCGACTGCAGCTATCGAGCTCGGTCTTATACTTTTTTAGTACCGGCTATGATAACAGAGATATTCATGAATTTCGATTTTTATTGCTAAGTTCATATTAACTCCGAGCCACGAGAATTTAATGAAAATCGGAATGTAAAGTCGGGAAATAAAGCACTACAGTCTAGGACTCTAAGTTATAAGTTACTTTACTGACGCTGGATGAAATAGTAGCCAAATGAAAGGCTCCTAAAAATTCATTTTTAAATACTTATGTTATTATTACAATTTAATAAAATCTTACGCACAACGTGTACACGACTTCATCTAGAATTCTGTATACAATGTAGAATTCCGTAGCGAAGCACGGGTACACCATCTAGTATTGAATATGGCGAGAATACACAAATGGTTCCAAGGTAGGCTACCCGAAGCAAGGGGTTTCAAAAATGGTGTGGATAATTTAAGAACAGAATTGGTTTAGACAAAAGATTAAACTGAGAACTGAGCGGCTGTAAACTTGCATTCAGAGGATGGTAGGTTCGAACTCCGCGCTATCAATCGACTTCATGATCCGTATCGATGTCTAGAATACTCCATAAATTAAAATTACATGTTTATTGCACCTTATTGATATATTTAATTATTGCTTTAAGCAATTTCTTCATTTAGTAGTACGTCTTTCATTTTTATACAAATATCGTGATCTACAGTGTCCTTGTGAGCAAATTGTATAAAAACATGCTTAAAAACTATTGCTTATCAAGGAGGGGGAAGGGAAAGGGTTTGGTTGTGGGACGATAAATCTTTCAACTTTACAGTGATCATTAACCTTTGTTAACAAATTTAAAAGTTCAATGTTAAGTTATATAAAGAAAAACCACTAGTCACTCATTTTAAGGATTTATTTAAGAGATTCTCAACAACACAGCGCAGCGAGAATAGATATAAAACGCTTTGCTCTGTAGTAATTACGGAACATAAGTTCTTACAAAGTAGTTTTTGATGATCATTATGACAAACTGTCACAGTTTTTATAAAAAAGCATATAAAGTCGGTAGATACGAACACGATTAATTCTTCCACAATCAACCCTCTTCCCCTCTCCAACCCTCTCTCCCCCCCTCTTTAGTGCATTACATCGTTACCTTAATAACCAATAGTTTTTTAAGGTTTGATGCATGTTTTTTGACAATCTTAGAAAAGCTACGTCTTAGTACTTTTTTATTGTTTCCACCTAAGCTAACACACTTGTATCTGACGATTTTGTTTTATAAAAACGAAACATTTACAACTGAAGAAATTGCGTAAGGCAATAAATATATAGTATCGATAAGGTGGAAAATATTTGATTTTAATTTGTCAAATCCGCGCTGTCAGTGATGAAGATGGATTTCTATGCTTTCCCCGTCATTTTCCGCGGCTGTTTATAATGAAGGCCAGGGACGATACCTCCCCATTTCTGTCCAGATTTGGCGAAAACCTACCTGCAGTATGTGCGACTTTAAAGAGATAGGAAAAAAAGAGAAACTCCGTGTATCCAAACGTCTATCGTTCCGCATCAGCAAACTCGTTGTACAAGAACATGGAAATTGTTTAAATGAACCATGAGCGGGAAATTTTTTCAGGCTACTTGTTACAGTTTCTGAAATGATACGGCATGTTTTCAGTTGGCGTACGTTTCCCTGTGTCTCTGAATTTTCGGTTACATGTAGAAAGTGTTTCAGTAATTTAACAGTCATTAGTAGACCTCGGATTTTTAGGTCCTAAAATTTTTATTTTAGAAACAGGCTCTTAGCAAAATATATATATGTTTGAGGCCGTTTCAATTGTGCGCATTTGAATTGACAATTAATAGAACCAAATTCGTCACACTGAGACTGTACAAAATAAATAAGATATATGTATATTTGTATTCTATAACTTATAATGTATTTTGTCCATTTTATATTTTAAACCAGTTTTTAAGAAATTTGTTCAATTTCACGTCTTTGAAAAACAGGACAACATTAATTTCATTGCAAATATTGAGGACAATTTTAAATGGAAAAATTGATTGTCAAGAATTACCTACTTTCACCCTTTTGCATGTACCACGAATAAAATTACAACACCAAGTACTATTTCACATACCAAGATCTAGAAGAGTTAATCATTCTAATTCACCACTAGTTAAGGTATTATTGGTTTGTAATTCAATTGGTGCTCTAGTTGATTTATTCGCTGTCACTGGATAGATCAGTAAGCAAATAAAGGCAACATTTTTTACTAAATCATTATTGAATTCCCTTTATATATGGAGGTTTCTGAAAATTTACCATGTTTTATTATCCCGATACGTATGTAACCGGGTGAGTTGGCCGTGCGCATAGAGGCGCGCGGCTGTGAGCTTGCATCCGAGAGATAGTAGGTTCGAATCCCACTATCGGCAGCCCTGAAGATGGTTTTCCGTGGTTTCCCATTTTCACACCAGGCAAATGCTGGGGCTGTACTTTTTAAGGCCACGGCCGCTTCCTTCCAACTCCTAGGCCTTTCCTATCCCATCGTCGCCATAAGACCTATCTGTGTCGGTGCGACGTAAAGCCACTAGCAAAAAAAAAAAAGATATCCGTACTCATCAGAATCGACTCTAAATTGCTTCAGTTTGTTTCTTTCTTAGTATTGTCTAGGTGTTGTTTATAATAGTGTAGAACTGTGTGTTGTTGAGGAATAGACTTAGCGACACTAAAGTGGTTGTACGCAAGGAAGTGAACACATCTCGTGTGATATTTATTTGCACCAGATAGATCGCACTGAGCACGGTACTGTATTAGGTTTACGAGAAGCCTAGGGAGTCTTTAGTTTACACGCCCTACGAGGCCCTTCCCATCTTTTACCGATACCTTCATTATTCGAAGTGTCTGACCTCTTCTGTTATTTCCTTTTGATTATTTATTTATTTATTTATTTATTTATTTATTTATTTATTTATTTATTTATTTATTTATTTATTTATCGTGTGGCTTTTGGTGCCGGGTGTGTCCGAGGACATGTTCGGCTCGCCTGATGCAGGTCTTTCTGTGGGTCAACTGCCTGGTTTGGTGTACGATGACGGTGATGATAATGAAGGTGAAACCCCGTGTCCTTTCCGTATCGAAAATCTATTTGGCATACATTTTCTTTCATTGCGAAGTATCATTTTACTTAAGGATAATTCCCAGAATATATTTCTTATCCAATATTAACTTGTTAACTATAATATTTCAATTTGTCCTCATCATAGAAGCAGTGTCACGCGCTGATCTTTTTTCTTGAAGTGAATCTGCGCAAATGTTTTTGAATACCTGGAATAGCTTTACCCTGTGTTGATGTCTTTTATACAACTACACTTTGCCAGAGAGCTAGTTTTGAATAGAGGACTGTGGAGGTGCCAAGTTAATTCATAGGCCTGCAGACTGAACGCGGGAAGGCATAACACTCTATAGGATAATCAAAAACCCATGGCAGCACAAAAATGAGGTGTACTAGGTAAGATGAGGAGTGAGGTAGTTTGCCATTGCTTTCCTCACTGGACCATAAAGTGCTATTGCAGCACGACTAACCCTATGAGCAACACCTTTCATAACACTCAGGCGCACTGGTTGTGCTTTGAATGTCACTACTCATACCTCAGCAGGTTCCATATTCTCACAACCATGGATGAGACTCGGACTTGAATGGAAGATACACTTTGCTTTGGCCTGCGCCATGAGATGGATGTAAAAGTTTGTGCTATCCATCAAGAAATGACAAAGCTCATATATCTCAAATTTTGCTAAAAGCTGGCATATCTGTTGCTTCAAATATTTGTACAATAAGAATTCTAAAAATAAACTAGAACTATGTATTGTAATGAAAGAGACTAGTCTGGTTCATTATTTGAAACTGCCAATATCTTCTAGTTATAATTCTGACTGACCCAAAAATCCGTTAACATTTGACAAGGCAATACTTAACGGTAGAGAGGTAATAATTGCCACACATGATTGGCATGACAGTAGGTTTTATTGACACCAAAATTAAGTAAATAAGGCTTCACTAACACTGCCCTTTCCGGTAACGTCAACATGCCGCGATTGCAGACGCATCTGATGCCCTCTCTCACGACAGCGCCTTTTATACCGTACACGGGTCTCATGCGGCATCAGTGACGTGTTGCTGTCCAGCGCCATCTGTTGTCCTATTTGTGCTTTCGTTGTTGGTGTCAATAAAAACCCCGTGTCGTTTCAAGTATGTGTGGCCATTTGCACATGACGTGTTGCTATCCAACTCCTTCTGTTGGTCATTTTGTACACTTTATATTCCGTGAAGTATTGCCTCGTAAAATGTTAACGAACTTTTTGGTTACCCTGTACCTTCGCAGTTGTTAGTTAACACGTATTTTACCTATCCATTTGTGTAAACGTCTTTGTTTCGCGGAAAACATACAAAAATCATTTTCGCTTCACGATTGTTCTGCCATGCCTTTTCTCGTGTAGAGGGACTACTTCGGGCTTCCCAGCCTGGAGAGAACTTTAATTTGAACAACCCTTGGGTTAAAAATAGGAGGGGGGGGGGGGAAGCATAAAAGATCAGTGCCCTAACCGCAATAGCAAATCAAGGCCATGAGGCGATATCTCTGATTTTCCTTCATTTTAGGGGAAAAGAAACTAGTCCGACTTATGGAGAACCGAGTCACAAATAAAAAGTACAGATTTTTTTGCTATTTGCTTTACGTCGCACCGACACAGATAGGTATTATGGCGACTATGGGACATGAAAGGCCTATTAATGGGAAGGAAGCGTCCCTGGCCTAAAATAAGGTACAGCCCCAGCATTTTCCTGGTGTGGAAATGGGAAACTACGGAAAACCATCTTCAGCGCTGCCGACAGTTGGGTTCGAACCCACTATCTCTCGGATGCGAGCTCACAGTTGCGCGCTCGTAACCGCACGGCCAACCGCCTGGTAAGTACAGATTCGTTGCCCAGTGTAATATGTCTCTGTCATGGTCATCCATCAATATTTCACACTAGTACATAAGCCTGTCTTCGAATTTCGACATTACTATCTATAAAGTAATTGGAAATTCTAAATGGATTATTAATACATCTTATGAATAAAAGTTACACTTTCCAGGTTTGTACGGCATTCGAACTTATTCAAAACATGTTTTATAGCATTGTCTTACAAAGCATATTGAGTGCAAGTGTAACTCGATGTTGTATTTTGACGTCTAAGGATCTGCGTACTCTTGAGAAAGCGACATACAACTGTCCAAAACGAATCACTATAAACAGCGTCATATGCCCTCACTCCAGATGAGCACTGTCGAAAGGTTTGGAATTTAATCCAAGCTTTTGGCACGCATGTTAGTGATAAGAAATTCTACCATGCCGGCCAACATTCTGATGGTTAAAATATTTTCAAGGAACGGGACTCGAACCGGCTAACCACGGTGCCGGACAATATAGCCCGGAACTTCGACGTGTTAGGGACCAAGGCCCCCCCCCCCCCAGATTGGTTGCACAAACTCGTGCTTATCGATAGACATAAACCCAGAATGGAAAAAACAAAGGATTCATTCATTTCACTGGAATATAGTATTTTTCACTGAACGGTTCAAGTATGTTGGTGATCATTGCATTGCTTTTGTTAAACCATACCTGGTACCAGTTTAAGTCTCTCAAATATATCTGTGGAAGGCAACAGAAGCCAATGGATGACGAATATACACCAACGACGTCGCTGATAGAAACGTATTTTTCTTTTAAAAAGTACAAAAGTTGTCTTTTTCTTGTAAAAAAGACAACAATCTATAACTGATACAAATTTCAGCTGAACCATCTCGTTTTCTCAATATCGCTGTGAATGGCAGACAGAATTAGGAATTCCATGTTATTATTATTATTATTATTATTATTATTATTATTATTATTATTATTATTATTATTAAGCTAACACTCGTTAACAAGTATGATTGTCTTCCAAAGGTT
Source organism: Anabrus simplex (assembly GCF_040414725.1). Taxonomy (NCBI): domain Eukaryota; kingdom Metazoa; phylum Arthropoda; class Insecta; order Orthoptera; family Tettigoniidae; genus Anabrus; species Anabrus simplex. Next base: position 43,709,132 of record NC_090277.1, read on the forward strand.
AAGTTCAAATCACATGAGTTCTTTGATGGCTGTATAATCTAATTCTGGATATACTGTACATACGTATAGATTACAGCCTGCATGGTTGCTAGATAACATCACATCACACACTTAATATCGGTAATTTCTTCTCGCAAATTTTCAGATGATTCGCCAGCCATAAGAGAGATTTATGTCAAAATTGGTTGACCAAAAGTGAAGGATACCCCAAATCACAAACCGCTAGGACGCTGTTGGCAAGAAAGATATCTTGGTATCCGATGTAGAATTGATTACGTTTTAATATTCATCTGTGTAATTGGAAGTGTGATAATGAACTTCTTCCGCACCATCTGGGTGGACTACGATTTTATATGCTTGGGGCACCACAGCTCTGTGCTAATATAATATATAGCTGAATTTGGCTAATGGCCAACCTAGCGAGCGCAGGGTAGTCGATAAATTAATGAAGGCCCGGCCGATATTCCCCTCCGCTGCAAAGTCCATCTTTCCTGTCCTACTTTCACGACTTTATACGTAAATACTCTTCAAGCTGACGTGTCCGGTATATCTAAGTGGCTCTGGATATGAATCTTTTAAGATGGAAACTGCCATTGAGGGAAATGGACCTCATAACTTGCGCTGGCCGCTTCTTCCCGTTCTTCTTGTTTGTGGTCGTCTTATGGCCCAGGTGTAGTAGAGCTTGCTGTATCGTTGTCTTATTCTGCAGGATTAGTGTTTCCTCGGAGGCAATTTTCTCTGCTAGAAAGTTTCATATTCCTACAGCCTTATATGGAGCAAATGGTGCCCAAACTGAGTCTGGCATTGCGTTTATTGTAAGCCTACCGTACATCCCCTAAAATAAAGGAATCTCCTCTTCTCCCAGGTGCCGGTGCCCCTTGATTTTTGTTGGAACGCGCAAAAGTCCCATACTTTTCTAAAAACTGCATTTCGTGCTGTGAAAACTGAAGTTACTTCATAAATTGACGTCGATTTTATTTTTTGTGTGGAAATATGTTTACAAATCTGTAATGTAATTAAAATACTAGAGGACCCGAGCTGTTCCGCAGCATTCGTTATGAAGAGGTCATATAACTTGTCTTGATAAGGAATTGCTCCATGCGCTATGCCAGAGTACTTTTTGAATGTCTACTTTCAGGATTTGTATTGTGTTGTAAGTACGTTGTGTATTCAGCCGAAGGCTGGTTTGATCCTCTACAGCTCCACCAATAGCTGTCATAGATAGCCTAGGTGTCACTGAAGAGGCATACTAGGAAAATGAATTAGGTAGTGAAGTTTCCCGTTGCTTTCCTCACCTGGCCAAAAGTTGCTATTGCAGTACATATCAATTTGCCAAACCCACTGAAATGCATGCACCAACGGAGCCTATGAGCGGTATTTTCACAACATTCATAACAGGGAAAGCCTCTGTGGCTCAGGCGGCAGCGCGTCAGCTTCTCACCGCTGGGTTCCGTGGTTCAAATCCCGGTCACTCCATGTGAGATTTGTGCTGCACAAAGCGGAGGCGGAAACAGGTTTTTCTCCGGGTGCTCCGGTTTTCCCTGTCATCTTTCATTCCAGCAACACACTCCACTATCATTTCATTTCATCTGTCAGTCGTAATTATTTCCCCAGAGGAGTGCGACAGGCTTCGGCAGCCGGCACAATTCCTATTCTCGCCGCTAGACGGGAGCTTCATTCATTCCATTCCTGACCTGGTCACTGACTGGGAAACAGGTTGTAGGTTTTCTTTTTCATAACAGGGACTAGCTGCGTAAGGAATGGTATTACTAGCATCGCTCATACCTCGGTCTCTTTCATATTGTCAAAGCCAAGGATGAGACTGAGACAGGTCAATGAGAGTAACAAATTTATTCTAGCCCATGCCAGAAGACATAGTGCACTGTAAACACTACATCTCGCCAGCAAAGGCACCTCTGAATTATGTGTCAAGTGAATTTTTGTAATTTCTTTATTGTGACGCTGATGGATATTTTGCGAACTGTTTTGTAGTTTTAGAGTTATTGTTGTGTGTTTAATTAAAAAAATTCGATATTTTTTTTCGCATTGTTCTTGTAGCAGCCCATAGTTGATCCCTTCAATAAATAATAAAAATGAGTCATACCTGTATGCATTTACGCGTCGATGTACATGATTCCAGTATTGTCATTGAGACTTTCACCAATCAGCCTAGCGAACCGGAAAACTGGGGATTTAACACTAATCTCGATCATTTTTTTTTCACCTCTTATCGCCCACTATGGTGATAGTGGCTGAACTTGGACTTAAATATCATCCGGAGTGTCACTATTCGTCTCAGCGACCCTGAAAATGATCGCTTCACACTAATACAGGTCGTTTTCGATTATTTTTACATGTCACTCCTTCCCCAGTCCACTCCTAGGGAAGCCAGGTGTGTCTTGCCATATTTTTCCCTAGATAGTATTAAGTCATATGTGTAGAACGTTCGGTTGAAATTACAGGTTTGCCTTTAGTAGCCGTCATTTTTAATCGTTTAAGCTACCTCTGTGGATCAGTGGTAGAGTGGCGGGCTCCGGATCCCAAGGTAGCGGGTTCAAACCCGGCAGAGGTAGTCGGACTTTTGAAGGGCGGAAAAAGTCCATTCGACACTCCATGTCGTACGATGTCGGCATGTAAAAGATCTCCCGACAAAATTCCTTAAATCTCAGCCATAGACGCCCAAGAGAGTTTCGGTTTACTCTGTCTGCCATCTAGTGGGCCTAGAGTAAAACGGGACGTCGAAATTGACGAGCAGACAGCCAGATGGCGTCAGTTTGAAATGTCTGCACACGGTAGCTGAGGCCATACGATTATTATTATTATTATTATTATTATTATTATTATTAATCGTTTAGCTTCGCCGATATCTTTACGTAAAATATATTGCTCCTTAACTGTGTGCAACCCGCTAAGTACAGAATGCATTGCGGGCTAGGGTAAGCCTTCGCCTGCTATTATTGGAGTGACCATTTAGTTACTTGATATTCGGATTACTCAAAGTTGAATGAACGTACAGACCTATCAATGCGTCATGATTCACCGGCAGGTAATTCCGGAGGGAATAAAACAAAAATGAAGCAAATCGGTCTGGTAGTACGGAGGGATGGACTGGTCAAAACTGTTTTTAGGACACTTTTCAAGTCCCACAGTCTAGAAACTGCATTTCGTGCTATGAAAACTGAAGTTACTTCATAAATTGGCGTCAATTTTTTTCGTGTGTGGAAATATCTTTACAAATGTGCAGTGTAATGAAAAAAGTTTTAAAGTGTGTGACACTACTATCGTATGCTCACTGTCAATTACTCGTTGCGGGTTAGGAGCAGTAGTGTATTACGCAGACAGTTTTGAAATATTTGAATCACAGATGCATGAACCAAATAAGAATGATGATTCATCAATTGTTATTCTTCGGAACTTTCTTAAGGCCAGTTCATTAAATATGAATTAATTTATCTGTAAATTTGAGTTTAGTGTATCATTCTGTAAAGACATTGAAACATCGATGTGTTTGTTGATCGAGGCAGGTAATGAAGTGTACGTCATTAGGAAACAAAAGCATTCATTCAGAAGACCCCAGAGTAGAAGGTGTTGAACATAAATTTGTTTCAAGATTTTTTTTATTTCATTCTATGTGGTGATAGTGGTGGTGGTAGTATTGATTGACTCGTTACATCGTTTACTTGGTAGGTTACAGCTTTATCAGATCAGTACAGCTTGCGCTTGGTTAATCTGCATATGGTTTGCTACGTCATCAACAGTCTGTTATTCACGATCATTATTGACATCAGTTACGGCTGCAGACGGACGCTCGGATCTTTCCTCATCCTTCACACTCGTGCGACCCCTTTTGAACTGTTCAGTCCACTGGCAAACACTTCGCTGTGGTCAAACATTGTCCCCGTATTGTGCTGGAAGTCTTCTATGAGTTTGCGCTCCCCGTACACCCTCAGACCATTAAAAAAAAAACGGATTACGGAACGTTAGTCTTCCTTGGTGCAAACTGATTGTGGCGCAGTCATCTTTATGTCGCAACAGCGTAAGCTGTACTAATCTGATAACGCTGAAACCTACCACAGACGTAGACAACGGTGCCATCTAGCGGCTGGTGAACACACAACGCCATAGATCCAACCTAAAGGCAATTAGAGCAAAATTGCATATATTTATTGACTTCCCTACGTATTTACAGGACGCTGTTTGTTATTTGTATAGATCTTCTAATAAGATTAATAATTAATACTTAGAAGAAATTATTCTCGTAACTAACACTTACATATTATTATTATTATTATTATTATTATTATTATTATTATTATTATTATTATTATTATTATTATTATTATTATTATTATTATTATTATTATTATTATACTGCAGTCTAATATCTTGGAACTTGAAAATACGTACAATGAGTATGATATGAAAATTAGTCTTTCCAAAACTAAAGTGATGTAAGTAGGTAAAGTACAAGTTATTGTATGTCTTTATCTGTATTGCATGCTTTTTTTGTAATGCTGTGACAGTGCGAGCTGCTGAATTCCATTTGACCTCCTTTTTTATGTGTGCGTGTTTGCGGTTTGTTTTGAAATCTTCCGCCGGGTTTTTATGGTCTGAATTAGTAAATACTGTTAAAGAGTAATGATAGGTGCGCACGCCTTCATTACATGGATCACTCATTATAGTATAGCAGTTAATTAATTGTGTGGGTGTGTCTGTTATTTCTTACGGGAATTGTAATTTATTAAACATCATATTTAAATGTTTCATCTCTACAAACATGTGCTCCGGTAATCATGGAAATTGACGGTTATTATTAGGGCCCGGATGTTTATGACCTAAAAATGTATTAAAATACGACAATGAGTATGACTGGAAAGTTTTTTCGTCACATTTTCGAAATCTTCAAAATCTTGCAGCTGTTTAAATTAACATTATATAGAAAATTTACTTTTAAATCTAGAACGCTCAATAATAGTAAATAAGTAATAATATTAATTTTATTTTTATATTTTAAATTATGCAAGAGGTAACTCTCGACCCCGCACAGAATGAAATGTCACATTTTGATGGGCGATTAGAAAGAATTACATACATTTTAAAGTTTTCTGATAGGAACGATCTTCTATTTTCACGTAACATTGACTTGTAACGGGAAAAAGACCGCTCAACATCACAGGATGTTAGTGGGACATGTTTGAAATACACTATGTGATCAAAAGTATCCGGACACCTGGCTCAACATGACGTACAAGTTCGTGGCGCCCTCCATCGGTAATGCTGGAATTCAGTATGGCGTTGGCCCACCCCTAGCCTTGATGACAGCTTCCACTCTCGTAGGCATACGCTCAGTCAGGTGCTGGAAGGTTGCTTGGGGAGTAGCAGCCCATTCTTCACGGAGCGCTGCACTGAGGAGAGGTAGCGATGTCGGTCGGTGAGGCCTGGCACGAAGTCGGCGTTCCAAAACATCCCAAAGTTGTTCTGTAGGATTCAGGTGGGGACTCTGTGCAGGCCAGTCCATGACAGGGATGTTATTGTCGTGTAACCACTCCGCCACAAGTCATGCATTATGAACAGGTGCTCGATCGTGTTGAAAGATGCCATCGCCATCCCCGAAGTGCTCTTCAACAGTGGGAAGCAAGAAAGTGCTTAAAACATCAATGTAGGCCTGTGCTGTGATAGTGCCACGCAAAACAACAAGGAGTGCAAGCCCCCTCCATGAAAAGCACGACCATACCATAACACTACCGCCTCCAAATTTTACTGTTGGCGCTACACACGCTGGCAAATGACGTTCACCGGGCATTCGCTATACCCACACCCTGTCACTCCACACAACGTTTTTCCACTGTTCAATGTTGACGCTCCTTACACCAAGCGAGGCGTCGTATGGCATTGACCTGCGTGATGTGTGGCTTATGGGCAGCCGCTCGACCATGAAATCCAAGTTTTCTCACCTCCCGCCGAACTGTCACAGTACTTGGAGTGGATCTTGATGCAGTTTGGAATTCCTGTGTGATGATCTGGATAGATGCCTGCCTATTACACTTTACGACCCTCTTCAACTGTCGGCGGTCTCTGTCAGTCAACAGAGGAGGTCGGGCGGCCTGTACGCTTTCGTGCTGTACGTGTCCCTTCACGCTTCCATTTCACTATCACATCAAAACAATGCAGCTAAGGATGTTTTGGAGTGTGGAAATCTCGCGTACAGACTTCTGACACAAGTGACACCCAATCACCTGACCACGTTCGAAGTCCGTGAGTTCCGCGGAGCGCCCCATTCTGCTCTCTCACGGTGACTAACGACTACTGAGGTCGCTGCTATGGAGTACCTGGCATTAGGTGGCAGCACAATGCACCTAAGATGAAAAACGTATGCTTTTGAGGATGTCCGGATACTTTTGATCACATAGTGTACGTCAGATCATTAGAGTTCAATTGAGGCTCACTATTCTGTCGTTTTATACGCATGTCTCTTTCTATACAGGTTACCCTCCTAATACACACAAATATATATTTTTAAGAAATATAATTTTAAGAAATTACAGACAACAGTTAGGAGATTCGTCCTTGAAGTGACTGCAAGCAGGTATGCGAAAATGGAATGCAAAGATAAAAATATGACAAAAACACGAACTTTCACGGGCAAATATAACCATAATATAAAAAATTACCGGAAAATGACACAGAACGTTAAGAGTCAAAATGTGACTTTATATGACCCGTGAAAATTTCATAATTTTAGTCACCTTAGATAAAATCATGCATAACGTGTATTTTCCGTGGAAATAATATAAAGAAATAAAATATGACATGTCATAAACATCCGGGCCCTAGTTATTATTATTATTATTATTATTATTATTATTATTATTATTATTATTATTATTATTATTATTATTATTATTATTATTGTACCGGGAGGTACACCTCTACGCCGCACGTTTAAATCTTGCGCCAATAAAACTCCCCTACAGGAGAAACTAGACCTCATTAAACTTTTGCTCACAAGATGTCACTACCTTAATTTTTTGATTATGAAGTTGCCAGTACTGTGTGAATTTCATCTTGTTTTCTGTTCCTCACGAAGTGTGGACACTCTCTCATAGATGTCTCTACTAAAAAACACTGATCATGCACCCTGGTGCGAAGTGAAGGAACTTTATTTGAAGAAATTTTGTATTCATAAGTTTGTTCTTTACTAAATTTCGTTCATTCAGTTGTGGGTTGGCAATATTTATCTTTCTTTCCGCCAGTTTTGAATAGCCAATCCAGAATTTCTTTAATTAATTTCTAACCAATCACGGGCTTCTTCTTCGATTTTGTATGTAACCTTTCATGTACCAATAAAAGAGAGAGGGTGTGGCTTAATTATTCATGAATGGTCTCGAACTTTCCCCTAGGGTTTATAAACTGTTGATTTTCTCGTCTCTCGGCCACTTGTTCAATATCTAACTAAGAGTGTGGACGTGTAGCAGGAGGCGGGTGGTGCCTCTTTCAACAGCCAGCAGCTCTTCAGTAAGGTAATGGCCGTTTAACATCTTATTTCTTGCTAGCTCAGCAGTTTAACCCGCGGGAAAGGTCCGAAACTTTAATATGAAACCTACTTTTCTAAACATGTAATTTTCTGCCGGCTTCTGTAAAGACTTCATAAAATCTGCAACTGTAATTCGGGGATAGAGAGTGATTTAAACTCTCGAGCTCCCCTTCATATTGGTTTGAGGTGACTGCGTTTTGGTAACTGGTTTTCTTGCTTTCTGTAATGTCTTAAATTATTCTTATACGGGTCACCTCCATAGTTTTGGAATAGCCCCTGTTTCATCGGCCTAGTACCTTTTGAGTTTTAAAATGAGTATTTAGGAGTGCAAGTACACGCCTCCATTCATTTTTGTATTTCGGGCCATTTACTTAACCTTTCTGCTAAGGCCCAGTAGATTGGGTACAAGATACCCCCGTGTCATTGTTGTAAGTTGTGCCTTGATGGCAATTAATTGTGTCTGTATTGCCTTTAAGAGGCTTGGAATTTTGAGAGCAGGGAAGTTCTTTTCTAATATTGTAAGAATGCCTCTGGGAGGCTTAATATTGTAGTGAGGAGCAAGGGCTCCGTGTGTTAGAGTATTTCTGCTCTTTGAACGAATTTGTGGTTGTAATGTGAGCTTGGAGCTCAAGATCAGTTTATGCCACCTATCTTATCTTGACTCGACCTATTTGTTGTTACTGGCACCTGTTACATTTTTATTTGTTGTTTTTTTTTAAGAAAAGAAAATATAACCTTTTCTTAAAATTTTAAATTAACTTTGACTTTGTAGTTAGACCCATTCATCCCGGCACCTTCTTTCACCTCTGCTGTTCCACAGATTCCCCGGAACAATTATCATCGTCATCATAATCATCATCATCGTACCGGGTGAGTTGGCCGTGCAATCAAGGGCACGCGGCTGTGAGCTTGCATCCGGGAGATAGTGGGTTCGAATCCCACTGTCGGCAGCCCTAAAGATGGTTTTCCGCCATTTTCACACGAGGCAAATACTGGGACTGTACGTTAATTAAGGCCACGGCCGCTTCCTTGCAACTCCTAGGCCCTCCTATCACATTGTCGCCGTAAGACCTATCTCTGTCGGTGCGACGTAGAGCCACTAGCAAAAAATTTTTAAAAAATGAATCATCATCGTGATGTGTTGGCCTCCGGGTCCCAAAATTGCAGGTTCAAACCCAGCATAGCTAGGTAGTCAGATTTTTGAAGGGTGCAAGAAAAGTCCATTCATACTCCATGTACGATATCGGCACGGAAAAGATCTCTGGTGATACATTTGGTGTTTACATGACAAAATTAATGCTTACGAGGGGAACCCGCCAAGCGTAACAACCCGATTTCCCAGAAACTTCGCTCACTGAAATAGTAGAATACATGTTTCAGCTTATCCGTAGACACTCGACAGTTTCCCAAGGTAATGACGGTCGAAGTTCGCGACGTGCTTTACGTACCTATTAGCGCGTAATAAGTTCAACGGACGCGGTGGCGCATTGACTTTCGCCCCGGCTTCACACTTTTGCACTCCGTGTTCATATCCCGTTGAATTGTGTTTTTATTTTGATTCATTTATTTATTCCACGAACCTACTACGCTGGCGTAGCAGGGGGAGAGGTGATACTCCCACGTGGCGCGTCCCAGGTGGCGGATAGGGGGGTCCTAACCGGCTTGCCGGCGGACTTGAGGGAAATAAAATACCTCTCGCGGACCGAACACACAACCCCCTGTGGGTGGGGGACGCAGACGAAGAATACACCCGCGTATCCGCTGCCTGTCGTAAGAGGCGACTAAAGGGGGCGACCAAGGGATGATTGAATTAGAACCATGAGACTACTAGTAATAAGTACCACCACGCGGGGAACACCATGGGTCGCTATTACTTGCGCGTAGTACTACTTTGTTAGGTACCAAATAGGTTTTTGATTAGTAGCAATCAGGAGCACCGTGCGGTCAGGCTTTTACGGTACCTGTGATTAGTAGCACTATATGAGCGACACCAGGGTTCTGGCTTGCCTATGATTAGTACGCACTATATAAGGAACACCACGGGATAGTACGAGTCCCTGTGGTTAGTACAATTATGTGATGAAAACCATAGGTTTGCGTTGCCTGTAAATGGCGCCGCTATGTGTGAAACACCATAGGTCTGTATTACATGTGTGAATTTCATTACCTGTGAGTAGTACCATAATGTGTGGAATACCGCGAGTCTACGATACCTTTGATTAGTACCGCACCATGACAAATACCATGGTTCTACTTTCCAAGCGATAAATACCATTTTGAGAGGCCGATGACCTATATTTTGGACCCCTTTAGCTTGCAAGCATCATCGATTGAGTATTGAGCTCTAGAAGCAGTCCCTTGGTCAGTATTACTATTGTCTTCCGTCACTTTCTGAGACTGAGGTATTGCGGGTCGTCTCCACTGATTGTTTTAACTTCATATCCATCCGTTAATTTTTCGTCCTCACGCTTTGAATTCTGGTCAGTGGAGGATTTTGGATTTTTATTTTGTCATTGCTTTTCGTCCCATTCCGTACCATCAGGGGCCGATGACCCAGATGTTAGCCCCCTTAAAACAACAATCATCATCACCATTTATCTACTTTGGTAAATTAATTTTAAAACAATAAATGAATGAAACAACTTATTTGAAACGGTTTTTTAAAAATGATCCGTTATGCGTGGTTTGTCGCAAACTTAATACCAACACGTGAAATCTTCAGTATTATTAACGACGTTTCTTTCCCGAGTGATTTTTTTTTTCAGTAACTGCGTTTAGGCCGGAAGTGATTTTTCGAAATTTGTTTATTTAGTTTGATAGAGCTAACCAAGACTCACAATTTGAAACCTTTCGGGGCCCTTAGGCGTTCAACGTTCGGCGCAGTTGAGGAAATGGTTTAATTTTACGTTTTTCGTAGTATGGGTACCCCTACTTTGTCTGGTAAGAAATGTTTCCAACATTAAAAAAAAAAAAAGCAGTTAATTGGGATTTGAAGAAGGGGCGAAGAAGTGAAGCCGCGTAGATAGCCCCTGTGCCACCGCGTCAGTTGAACTTGTTAGGCGCTAAAGAACGACGAAAACTTCGACAGTAATTTTCTCGGAATCGGTCGAGTGTCTACAGAATGATGCGCCGGAACATGTGTTCGCTTATTTCGACCCCTCTTTCAGTGAGCGAAGTTTCTGGGAAATCAGGTTGTTACACCCCTCGTTAGTCGTAGTTCGCTCAATAGAGATCCGTGTCCATGCTGTCTGGTAGACTAAAAATGGAACGGCGAACTTGATAGACAAGCAGTTTTAAAGGATTAAAATGCATGCACGCAGCAGCGGAGACCGTACGTTGGGGTGTCGGATACGAAATACGGTAGGTGAGAAACTTTGCTCTGCCTTGAAAGTTCGTGCCCTCTTAGTAGCATTTTGCGACGGCAGGGGATACTTCAGACGTGCACTGTCAATGGTCCTACTTCAAATTTTTTTGTTTTTTGTTAATCGTATGGCATTTAGTGCAGGGAGTGTCCAAGGACATGTCGGTTCGCCTGGTGCAGGTCTTTATATTTGACACCCATGGACGACCTGCGCATCTGGGTGTGAGGAGATGAAAATGATAATGATGAGGGGTATATTTATAGAATTTAAGATATTTGTTGTTAAAATGAAATATTGGATTGCAGCTATCTAATATACCGATGAATTTGTCTACTGTCCGTTTTAGAAATATTTCAATTGAATTAGTACTGTTCCACTGTAAAAATATGCGCTGCTCCTAAAAACATTTTCTAGAAATATTAACAGGTTGGTAAAATTGTTGTTGTCAGGGAAGTTCAGTCATTGCAATTAAAATACCTGAACAGGTCTAGAAAAGTTCGGATATATTCCAATAAAATATCTAGGGAGTCACAGTTATCAGTTACCTCAGCCGAGAGTTCTAAACAGCAGGCAACACATGACATTCAAATAAAATATAATGAGAGGACACTTTCTGACATTGCTTTTGAGAATATATTGAAAAATGAATGTTTCACATCATTTATTCATTACTGGCTGCTGCTGATATCAAAACTGGGAAGACCTTGGGTGCCTGTATAAAAATAACGATGTATTTCAATGGAAAGCATCACAGAAATCAGGCATTGAACTTTTCAGACACAAAAGTGATGGCCATTTCCTTTCACACCCGTATCCATTTGTAATTCATCTTTTACTGTTATTAAATCTGCGGGAGGAAACAATTTATTCAGCTACGATGTTATGGTCACCTTCACAGAATAAACAGCGGCAGGTTAAGAAAATGTTTGTCTTTTACAATTGGTATTTTTACGTCGCACCGACACAGATAGGTCTTGTGGCGACGAAGGGAATAGGAAAGGCCTAGGAGTGGGAAAGAAGCGGCCGTGGCCTTAATTAAGGTACAGCTCTAGCATTTGCCTGGTGTGAAAATGGGAAACCACGGAAAACCATCTTCAGGACTGCCGACAGTGAGGTTCGAACCCACTATCTCCCGGAAGCAAGCTCATAACTGCGCGGTCCTAACGGCACGGCCAACTCGCCCGGTAAGAAAATGTGTAATATCTCTCGAAATTAAAACGCACCACCGGTTGGCTGGAAAAGGTACCGTCGTACTATGGGATCTACAAAGACTGAAGATCGCAGATGACATAATAAATAACAGGGTGGCCTTCCGGCGACAGATCACTTCTGCGAATTTTTCGCTTTTGCCAAATTCGACGTCAACCTCGAAGAGTGTTATTGGTGGAATAGAGGCAGGCCCCCAGCCAACGTAAAAGTAGTGTACCGTAGAAGGGGTCTATAATTAGCCAAATTATTTAATAAAATAATAGCTGTATTGTTTTCAGGTTAGTGAAAATTAAAAGTTATGATTTCTTAACAATTGTAACAAATGTTACTGTTGCTACTGCTATACTAGTAACCATGGATTTGCCCTGAGGTAGGGAGGGGGCGAAACGCGATGCGGGTCTCTCGCACTAATGCAGAATAATATTTAAGTGTTAGCTCTCGTCGCTTAACCATATTACATGAACAGATCTTGTATCACATTCATTACGTCAAAATAGTATCACAAATATCCTCCACGAACCTACTACGCTGGCGTAGCAGGGGGAGAGTCATACTCTCACGTGGCGCGTCCCAGGTGGCGAATAGGGGCTTCCTAACCGACGTGGTCTAGTGATTAGAAATATTGTATACCACCTCCTCTCCTACCATGGCGGCCAATATTCTGATAGTGAATTTTTTTTCCACCAACGGGACTCGAACTGCTAACTATAGTGTCATACCATAGATACTTGACTCTTTAACGGTCGTGGCCACCAGGCAAGTTGATGGTATTCTATGAAGGGTCTAACTCATACAGATAACCTGCCAATTTGTAGGCAGGGAGCCTAATGATTAAGAATGGAGCAGTCTTGTACTATTACACTGAATAAGTTCCCCTGTGTGTGGGGGCGATAGCATAACACCCCCTGTCGTAAGAGGCTACTAAAAGGGACCCAGAGGCTCTTAACTTGGGATCACAGGTTGGTGACCATGGGGTCCTTAGCTATGTCTTAGCATTGCTTCCTCTTGTGCCAGACTCCCACTTTCATCTATCCTATCCGACCTCCCTTGGTCAACTCTAGTTCTTCTCCGACCCCAATGGTAGTAGAGCACTCGAGGCCTAGGGGGTCTTTCATATTCACGCCCTTCGTGGCCCTTGTCTTTCTTTGGCCGATGTCTTCATTTTTTTGAAGGTTCGGATCCCTTCTTTTTTTTCTCTCTCGCTAGACCAAGTGGCCATGTCGTGCAGATGTGAGTTTGCATTCGGGAGACAGTGGGTTCGAACCCACCGTCGGCAGTCCTGAAAATGGTTTTCCGTGGTTTTCTATTTTCACACCAGGCAAATCCTGGGGCTGTACCTCAATTATGGCCACGGCCGATTCCTTCCCACTCCTACCCCTTTCCTATCTCATCGTCGCCATAAGACCTACGTGTGTCGGTGAGACGTACAGCAAATTGAAAACATTTTCTCTCTGATCAGTGTTGTGTAGAGGATGGTTGTCTAGTTGTAGTTCCTCTTAAAACAATCATTACACCACCATGACTACATTGAATCAGCTAAGCAGAAATCGCACAGCCTCCCTGTATAAGAGATCTGGTCATAGGAACGACTAGTGTGGGATTTGGTTTTGATGATGTCAGCGCCCCAACCCACTACAGCTGCCCACAATTATGGGACTCTACAAGGTTGGGACATCTGGTAACCGTGCTCTCTTTTCAGACTAGCTCTTACTAAACTTCATCAAACCGCAAACTTTTTTCCGGGGTATTCGTGATATAAAAAGTGTACTGTTGCACAGGATGAATGTGAAACAAGATCTGTTCAGGTAGTATGTGTAACAGAGTATTACTCAATCAATATCACCCTGGATTACCGCACGAATTAGCTACGCGGTGTCGACTTTGTATTCGGAAGATGTCAGTTGCCACGAAGATGATTTTCTGTGGTTTTCGATTTCACTTCCCGACGCTGGGATGCGAACATCAGTAGACGAATAAGTTTGAGTGGTGTCCTTAAACGTAGGAAAGATCACAATATCAAGATAAAGTTGGAATTCAAGAGGACAAATAGGGTCAAATATTCGTTTGTAGGAAGGGGAGTTAGGGATTGGAATAACTTACCAAGAAATTTCCAGTTTCTTTGCAGTCATTTCAGAAAAGGCTAGGAAAACAACAAATAGGGCATCTGCCACCTGGGCGACTGGCAGGTCAGCAGTGATTGATTGATTGATTGATTGATTGATTGATTGATTGATTGATTGATTGATTGATTGATTGATTGATTTATCGATCGATCGAAAAGGGCTTGGACTAGGACGGTGGTGGTAGGGGTCTTGGCATAAATTAAAGAACATTTGTGATAGACATTTAAATATTTAAAATAATATTTAAAATAATGAAAGAAAGAGGGCAGAAGTCCACGTCATTTTCAATTTACGTTGTAAGAAATAACTTATTTATGTTCATTGCAGTTTATGTATTATGACCAGATACAATAAAGAGTTAGGCCTACCACCTCAAATATGTTTATAATGTACGTAACGTATTACAATTTTCAGTATTAAATTTTAAGAGGAGGTTCACAAACAGTTCTAATATAATACGGAGTTAAGGCGGATACGCTTTGTCTTGTGGTAGTTTGGGTTTAAATTACCTGATAAACTCAACCAACAATCCAATAATCTTAATACGTAGACTTTCACGATCACTAAATGACATTATGATAATTATTTGGGGATATTAGGTCGTGTAATAATAAATAAATACCAGCTGACGCGTTTCAATCCTGCGACCAGGATCGTCTTCAGAGCAACAACAAAGCAAAATGGCTACGGTCACTCCATAGTAACCCGACTCAAGATAGAGAGACCCTGTTAGAAATATAGTTCATTCCAGGGCCTCCAGAGTCACGGAGGAAGATGTTGACGAGTTAACTATGGAGGGTAGCCATGATCTACTCAGTATATAGCCGCCACCTTTGTTGAAATTATTCGGGCGTTTAGCAATTTCTATCGCCTCACGAATGATTCTGGGAATAAATTGTTTCTCTTTACAAATGACAGAAGTTGCATCAAAAATTATTTGATGGTCATATGTATGGCATGTTCTGCCACAGCAGACTTCTCTGGCTGGCAAAGACGTAAGTGCCTGCGATGTTCTTTAACCCTTGTTGCTACTTTCCTACATGTTTGGCCACCATAAACCGATCCACAGGAGCAAGGAATCATATATATTCCAGCGCAGTTTAAACCAATAGGATCTTTGACAGATCCGCAAACAATTGCCTATGGTGATATTAGGCTTAAAAATGGTCTTGATATTGTGCTTTCTGAGAATATTGCCAATCCTATCCGTGACGGATTGCACGTATGGCAAGAAGGCCAGACTCAAAGGACGAGAATTACGTGACAATCTGTCTTTTGGCTTAGGATGTAGCACTTCGTCAATCTGTTTCCTTGAATAGCCATTGGCCCATTGCTCAGAAATGTTCTGGTTAGGAACTCAAGTTCACCGTTTAATTTACCTTCCTCACAAACCTCCCTTGCTCGGCTGATAAAGAGTGTTAAGCATAGCACGCTTTTGGCAAGGATGGTGATGAGAGGACCCATGAAGGTATATATTAGCATGGGTAGGTTTATGGTAAATCGAATGACCTAAAGTTCCATCTGATTTCTTAGAAACCAAACCATCCAAGAACGGCAAACATCCTCCACGTTCAGTCTCCATGGTAAAATTTGATGAACGAACGCCCGTACATATTTCAAAAGGCTCAGAGATTTCTCCAAGGAATTTCACTTTAGAGGTCGTACTTGTGAGGGTCTGCTGGATAAGTGCTCTGGTCTTCTTGTCCACTCTGAGTTCTTCTAGGGTATCAAATACTGTCTGTCTGTCCACAGAGTCATACGCCTTCTTAAAATCCACAAAGGTGACGATCGTGCTGGCACTTCGGCGAATCCTTAATATCGTCTTCAAGTTCCATATTTGTTCTGCACATGAGACCTTTCCTGAAGTTGCCATTCTTAGTATGGCCTCCAAACCGGTATCATTTAATGATGAACGCTGTTTGGTTTGGTTGAAGTTCATGATGGGAAATATTTACGTACAAGGTTATGTACTCTCGGCTGTAACACTATCGCTGGCACAACCTCTGTGATGTAATGATTTATAAAATGCGACAGTGGAAATAACTACAAATTCGTTTTATTGTTGAGTTCAAATATACGTGATTGTGACATTAATAGCATAAACGTAAATACATAAATAAATAAATAAATAAATAAATAAATAAATAAATAAATAAATAAATAAATAAATAAATAAATAAATAAATAAATAAATAAATAAATTATAATTATAGACCGTTATGCCTTTCAGCGTTCAGTCTGCAAGCCTCTGTGAATTTACTAAACGTCGCCACAATCCTCTATTTGTAACTAGTGCTGTGGCCTCATTTAGTTCTATACCTCTTATCTTTAAATCGTTAGAAACCGAGTCTAACCATCGTCGTCTTGGTCTCCCTCTACTCCTCTTACGCTCCATAGCAGAGTCCATTATTCTCCTAGGTAACCTATCCTCGTCCATTCGCCTCACATGACCCCACCACCGAAGCCGGTTTATGCGTACAGCTTCATCCATCGAGCTCATTCTTAAATTAGCCTTTATCTCCTAATTCCGAGTACCCTCCTGCCATTGTTCCCACCTGTTTGTACCAGCAATCATTCTTGCTACTTTCATGTCTGTTACTTCTAACTTATGAATAAGATATCCTGAGTCCACCCAGCTTTCGCTCCCGTAAAGCAAAGTTGGTCTGAAAACAGACCGATGTAAAGACAGTTTCGTCTGGGAGCTCACTTCCTTCTTACAGAATACTGTTGATCGCAGCTGCGAGTTCACTGCATTAGCTTTACTACACCTTGATTCAATCACACTTACTATGTTACCATCCTGGGAGAACACACAACCTAAATACTTAAAATTATCTACCTGTTCTAGCTTTGTATCACCAATCTGACTCTGTTGAATTTCTTACCTGACATCAATTGTGTCTTCGAGAGGCTTATTTTCATACCATACTCATTGCACCTAATTTCAAGTTCGGCAAAATCTGCCCTGAAGATGGTTTTTCGTGGCTTTCCATTTTCACACCAGGCAAATGCTGGGGATGTACCTTAATTAAGGCCACGGCCGATTCCTTCCCACTTCTATGCCTTTTCTCTCCCATCGTCGCTATAAAACTTATCTGTGTCGGTGCGACGTAAAGCAAGTTGTAAAAAAAGTCTAGTGTAACCTTTGACCGGATATGATTAAATAATTTACATCAGGTAGACGGGTCACAGTTTGGGGGACGTGATTGGCTCAGTGGCTTAGGTGCTGGTTCTCCATCTGGAAGTCTGAGGTTCGAATCCCAGTCGATTCTAGGTTGAGATATTCATTTCAAGAATCACGTGGCGTCAGGAAGGGCATCCGGTATTAAACCCCCGACCAAAAACTTGGTACCGGGCGACTTGGCCGTGCGCGTAGAGGCGCGCAGCTGTGAGCTTGCATCCCGGAGATAGTAGGTTCGAATCCCACTATCGGCAGCCCTGAAAATGATTTTCCGTGGTTTCCCATTTTCACACCAGGCAAATGCTGGGGCTGTACCTTAATTAAGGTCACGGCCGCTTCCTTCCAACTCCCAAGCCTTTCCTATCCCATCGTCGCCATAAGACCTATCTGTGTCGGTGCGACGTAAAGCCCCTAGCAAAAAAAAAAAAAAAAAAAAAACTTGGTGGCTCCAGCGAGTCCAGAAATAGGCCTAACTGAGATAAGCGAATGATGTTTGTTTGTTTGTTTGTTTGTTTGTTTCTTTGTTTGTTTGTTTGTTTGTAACAGACTGGTCGTAGAAAATAGCATTGTGGGCCGTAAGTATTATGCGAGTCTGATAAGGCCTCGAGATGCTGGAGTGAGTGGCTGGCGTTATGGGCTGTGCGTTGTTAGTTGAAGGTGCTGAAATTCGACAGCCTCAGAAGTTTTACTGGTACGCAAACGAACTGCTGTGAAACAAATTCCGGCAACTCGGCGTCTCCAAAAACCGTGAATGTTGTTAGTGAAAACCAACACGAGCGAGTTGGCCGTGCGGTTAGGGGCGCGCCGCTGTGAGATTGTATTCTGGAAATAGTAGGTTCAAACCCCACTGATCGGCAACCGTGAAGATGGTTTTCCGTGGTTTCCCATTTTCACACCAGGAAAATGCTGACGCTGTACCCTAATTAAGGCCATGATCGCTTTCTTCTCACTCTTAGCCCTTTCCTATCCCATTGTCGGTGCGACGTAAAAGAAAATTGTAAAAAGAAAATTAATGAAAAATTAGAAGCGAGATTGAGCTTTCGTATCACCAAGATTTCAACTTCCATTTGTTGCCCTCGACATAGATTAGAAATAAAACAACCTGGTGAAAAAATGAAATGGCGTATGGCTTTTAGTGCCGGGAGTGTCCGAGGACATGTTCGGCTCGCCAGATGCAGGTCTTTTGATTTGACTCTGTAGGCGACCTGCGCGTCTTGATGAGGATGAAATGATGATGAAGACAACGCATACACCCAGACTCCGTGCCAGGTGAATTAACCAGTGATGGTTAAAATTCCCGACCCTGCCGGAAATCGATTCCCGGTCAGGTGGTGTTAACTTCTATTCTTCCTACTCTGGGGCTGGGTATTCATGCCTCATCTTCATAGTCGCCTGTACGGTGTCGACTGGAAAGACCTTTACCAGGCCTCTCCCGAGACCACACGCCATTATCAAACCCACACCAAATTACACTTGTCTTTAGAGTATCAGACACATTTTACGATCTTCCGAAACCAATTCGAAAAATAAAATTCTCTGTACAAATTGATAATGGTATTTATAATAATTGGATATTATCAAAATAATTATATAATGCCACAAAGATATGAAATATATGCATTATACCAGGAGGATCAGATCTATGACTTGAATCTTGAATTAGACAATCTTTTTCGTATCCAATGCTGCTAATGTTCCTAAATTCAAAATTTAAAAAACATAAGAAATGTGTACTAATAATGTTTTCAAATTTTATTTTATAAAATCTCTCGCAAACTCTGAGGTCCTCAACTGGTTAAACAGATTCACAAATAATATGAATCGGGACCTATCTTTAAAGTAGATCTCTAGTTAAGTTTCCTAATTAATTGTATGTTTTTTTTTCAGGTACGTATGCTGCTTATGTATTTCTGCTTGGCTATTTCTATCACGTAAGTACAGTAGATGATTATATTAGCGGGCGAGTTGGCCGTGCGGTTAGGGGCGCGATGCTTTGAGTTCGCATACGAGAGATAGTGGGTTCGAACCCCACTTTCGGCAGCCCTGAATATGGTTTTCCGTGGTTTTCCATTTTCACATCTTAAGGCCCCGGTCGCTTCCTTCCCACTCCTAGGCCTTACCTATCCCACTGTCGCCATAAGACATTTCTGTGCCTGTGCGACGTAAAGCAAATTGGAAGAAAAAAAAGATTATGTTGAGGACTTTTGTTTTTGTGCGGGCATGCACACCATTGAAGTTATGTGTAGACCAACTCTTCCAAGGGATGAACCTACGTTTGCTATGTGTAGCGTTTACTGTGCTTAAAGGTGGTGTCTTAAGGCTTAAAGTTGGATGTAGGTCAATATCGCAAAAAGTCGAAGTTTTGTTTTGGCAGTTTATAATAGTTGCGAAACACACAATATATTTGTGCTCTTACGTAGCGGAGTGGTAACATGATGTGCCATGCACTTATTTGCGCAGTATTTCTCGCTGTATGATCACAAGTAATGTAATATTCCATTTGTCTGAAAAATTAATCATTGGGAACTAACGAAAAAGTTCAGATAAATTTGTTGTTAGCCTCATCAAATAACGCATTTCCCACGATATTTATTGTAACATCTTCCCGCAACAACTACAAGGTGCCCAAGGACAAGGAGTACCAGAATAACGATAGATACAGAGGAACGGATTAGCCCAACATGAGATAGCGTGAAGTTACGTAAGGATGCGCAAAAGAGTGGATAACTGTAGTGAGGCACTCAAACATTTACTTGAGGTCCGTAAGCATGGTTCTTGAAGATCAGATGGAGTTCTTAATGGTAGTTATGGCAGTGTTAAGAATTGCAAATGTTGGCAAGAAAATTAGTTATGACTCCTCGGATCGATGCGAGCTTGTACCGTTTCTTCATAAATTATTGTTTCCACATTGACCACTTCTGGCTAGGTTTCTTTGATCTGACATCTAATTGCGGGATCAATGACGAAGCCTTCAGAACTGGATTGTTTAAAAGCAACAATGTTGTCGGGCTGAATGACTCAGACGGTTGAAGCGCTGGCCTGACCCCAGCTTGGCAGGTTCGATCCTGCCTCACTGCGGTGGTATATGAAGGTGCTCAAATACGTCAGTTTCGTGTCGGTAGATTTACTGGCACTCCTGCGGGACTAAATTCTGGCACCTCGGCGTCTCCGAAAACCGTAGAAGTAGGTAGTGGGACGTAAAGCAAATAGCATTATACAGCAATAATATCAATGCGACGGTTGCTGCCACTGTTGACGAGATCCACGCATCGTCAAACTATACGAAATTATAACCTGTTCCTAGTATATATCTTAAAATATTTTTTAGGAATCATATTTAAGCTATGTGCCGTCCCCGTGGTGTAGGGGTAGCGTGCCTGCCTCTTACCTGCAGGCCCCGGGTTCGATTCCCGGCCATGTCAGGGATTTTTACCTGGACCTGAGGGCTGGTTCGAGGCCCACTCAGCCTACGTGATTAGAATTGAGGAGCTATCTGACGGTGAGGTAGCGGCCCTGGTCTAGAAAGCCAAGAATAACGGCCGAGAAGATTCGTCATGCTGACCACACAACACCTCGTAATCTGCAGGCCTTCGGGCTGAGCAGCGGTCGCTTGGTAGGCCAAGGCCCTTCAAGGGCTGTACTGCCATGGAGTTTAATTTAAGCTATGCATATTTATTACATACCTAATCGTCTTTTACAAACGAAGAATCGTACCTTAAGATTTTAATATTAATTTTATAGCATTGAATCTTGCGACTTTCCGAAAGCGCCTGATTTAAAACATCGAATTCAACTGATCGATGGAAATTATTAACTTGCAAGTGTGGTAAATGATTGGATCAGCGATGTAGAAGTGATTAATGTTATGCTATTTCTGTTTGCATGCCTCTAACTATTTTTCTTGTGGTTTTCGAAGACACCATAGTGATCGGAATGTTTTCCCGGTGGAGTTCTTGTATCTGCCGACAAATGTCCCGGCGCGGGGCTGGCATATTTGAGCGCCGTGGGGACTTAGCTGAAATCGAATCCGCCAATTTCGGCTCAGACGCCTAGCGCTTCTGTCGTCTTGACCCAGCCCATAGAAATGTTTTACAATCGCTCTCGTTTCAATGTTCGGGGTTAGCAACTGAACCCAGGATGTTAACAGAGTCCTTGTCAATTAGGCTCTTAATACTTCTTGTAGTAGGTTCGAATCCCACTGTCGGCAGCCCTGAAGATGGTTTTCCGTGGTTTCCCATTTTCACACCAGGTAAATGCTGGGGCTGTACCTTAATTAAGGCCACGGCCGCTTCCTTCCAACTCCTAGCCCTTTCCTATCCCATCGTCGCCATAAGACCTATCTGTGTCGGTGCGACGTAAAGGCCCTAGCAAAAAAAAAGAACAACTTCTTGTAGTGTTAATTCACTGGGATGACCTGATTGTCAGAATGTCGTAATATGTGACTAAATACAGTAGCTTAAAAAAAATTATTTGGCACGCGGTACGCTCAACTCTTGTCTTGTCTTATCGTTTACTGAATGTCTAAGAGAGTAAATATAACACTTCATATAAAACGTGAATCTGGCTTTCCAAGGGTAGGATGTTGTGTTACCTAATATCAAATATGTTACTTATCTCAGAAGTGCTCTTTATATACACAAAAATGTCGGAGGTGTCGTAGAAAAAAAAACCTTGGTAAGAAAACCTTGATTTAAAAAAAAGTTCTAGCCGGAAGAGCTCATTAATAACCGAGCGAGTTGAGCGTGGGATTAGAATAGCTTAACTGTGAGCTTGCATTCGGGTTCGAATCTCACTGTTGAGGATGATTTTCCGTGGTTTCCCATTTTCACTCCAGGCAAATGCTGGGACTGCTCCTTAATTAAGGCCACGGTCGCTTCCTTCCTAGTCCTAGCCTTTTACCGTTTTCGCATCGCCGAAAACCTTCGATATGTTATTGCGACGTTAAATTACTAGAAAAAAAAACAAGAACAAAAAGAAAGGCTTCCTTTATCCAATTTATTCAAGTTTAAAATAGGGTGCCAAATGTCACGATTTTCACTATTTGTTTCTTGCTCGTTCTGAGTATCTTTTATGTTCTACTTTATCATAACATTCTTTATTTGTCGCAAGTCGATGTTTTAAACATGTTTTCTTATTCTCATCGATCGCATTGTCGCACGTAAGTATGTGAGAATTTTTCCTTCCAGTTTGTCGAACACAATCTTCCATACGTAGGAATAAAATTTCTAAGTGGGTGCTGATGTTTTTCTATAGATCTGTTCCAACATAACCTGGGCATGGCTGATACACACAAAATAAAAGTTTTGCGTCCCCCCTGTGTGTCATTTAACTGTGTTGCTGTCTCGGTCTGTCCGATGCAGACTGGGAAGATGACCTTTGGGATGTCTGTAAACATACAATAGCACGTACTGCAGACACAGGCAGAACAAACAAACAAACAAACAAACAAGCAATCCAAACTCATGACACTACAGCCCTGACGGCGTCTTGGCCTACCAAGCGTCAGCCCGAAGGTTTGCAGATTACGAGGTGATGCATGGTCATGGGACAAATAATCTCGGCCATTATTCTTGGCTTTCTAGACCGGGATCGCCATCTCAGAGGTAGATAGATCGTCAGTTATAATCACGTAGGCTGTGTGGACCTCGAACCAGCCCTCAGGTCCAGGTAAAAATCTCTGACCTGGTCAGCATTCGAACCAAGGCCGCACTAGATAGACAGGCCACAAGGCTCGGACCGTGACGTCACGCCAGTGGCTGGCGTTCAGCATGGTAGTATACGGCCCGCTCTCACTGTTTCCATGATATTATTAATTTATTGAACCTTAACGATATAACTGAACACGCCTTTAATTGTGGTTTTATTTAGGCTTGTGCACTACATCAGTTTTATGCGGGGGAAAACTAGCGGAACAGTTTATGTACATTTATTTACGTAAAATTAAGCTGACATCTGTCATTTGTAACGGAACACGGTTTCATGCAAAAGATTAAAACCCATAATACGTATAAAAATGGTTTTAATGTTACTATGCAAATACATGATAGCAATTCACAACAATAGTCCAGAACCTTTCTTAGAAATTAGGCTTCAACTTAAAACTTATCTAACAATTCTTAAGGTTTCAGTTTATCAATTTTCCTTTTCTTCGCCGATTTATGGCTATCCTTACTTGAGGATTTCTTCTTCTTAGCAACGAGTTATGCCTTTGCTGGCGGGACCTAGTGTTTACACTGCACTAAGTCTTCTGTTATGGGCTAGAGCAATTTTGTTACTTTTATTGATCTGTCTCTGTCTTAACCTTGGCTTTGACAAAATGAAAGTGACTGAGGTATGAGCGATGATAGTAATGCCATTCCTTACGCAGCCAGTCCTTGCTATGAATGGTATGAAACTGTTGCTCACAGGGTCGGTTGGTGCATCCATTTCAGTGGGCTTGGCAGACTGATATGTAATAGCAACTTCTGGCTCGGTGAGGAAAGCAACGGGAAACTACCTCACTCCTCATTTCCCTAGTTCGCCTCTTCAGTGATGCCTAGGCCATCTATGACAGCTCATGGCGGAACTGTTGAGGATCCAACCAGCCTTTGAGCTGATGACTAAACATACATACATACAGCAACGAGTTTGTCTGCGATAACTTTTCTATAGTTATTCAATAATATATTACAAAAGATGTATATACATTTGTCAACGTAATCTTTAAAACTACTTCTACAATCACTGCATGTTTCAAAAATGACGTTTTCATTTTCCAGAACTTTGTTGACAAGCAAAATCAGAATGTTTCTTTGAGAATCACCATGTAAAAACCTCGATTCAAATTTATCTCTTATAAATACACTAAATAATTTAAACTGTGTGATCAAAATGTTACTGTTAAAATAGACCCATCAGGTCTTTTAACAGAATCCTCCCTAATTACGAAACGTTCGTCGAAGTGTTTTATGCACACAACTTAGCTTGCTGAAGGGACAAATTCTGTTCGATGGATCCACTTTTGTTTCCGAACCAAATCAGTAGGAAATTTAAACACTGAAATACTGGGCTCTTCTGAACTATAGTTGCTTCTACAACCAGGTACACAACACGACGTGGGCATAATTCACAATGTTCACACACGTTTAAGTCATTCAACACCATTGATAGCCTTACTGCTGCGAGGTTCATATCAGCCTACAAGTCACTGGCGAAAAATGAAACGGATGGCTCTTCGTGTGACGTAGCGCCGGAAGTGGAGGGGGAGCCTTATGGCCTGTATATCTAGTTGGCCTTGATTCGAACCCGTGGCCTTCGGGTGAGATACAGGCCGCTGCCCCTAGACCGCGGAGCCAGACATAGGCAGGAGGCCACGCTTAAATAGGAGGCAGTATTGCAGTTGTAGTCGTAGCACTAGTTTTGGAAGCATTATATGTGTCTTCAAAGCAGTATAGTGAGTGTCTGGGGGATGGCACCTCGTGCTATGTCGACATGTATCGGAGCCACGGCCTCAAGTTTTGCCGTAGAATACGTTCCACGTTATAGGTGTCGATGAATAATACTTTAGTACCTAGTAATCGAGGGTCGTATTCACCGTCAGTTACTTTTGCTGTTAGTAAAACCTGTTTATAACGGAACCTGTGCATAACGGAAAGCTGATATTAATAGAAATATTGCATGGCCGCATGCGATTAAAACGAAAATACGTAGAGAAGTGCATGTATTTAGCGCAACCTGCCCAACGCGGAAACGGAAACAGTTTCTTAGTATACAGCGGAAAATAAACTTTTGTTTCTGTTTAGTTTTTCATTCGTGATGAGAGCTGAATTGTTTACAAGTTTTTTGATTTCATAAAAATGTTATTGGTTATACGTCGCACTTACCATATATTTTTAGGTTTTCGGACGCGCTGAGATGCCGAATTTTTGTCCCGCTGGATTTATTTTACGTGCTGGAAATTTACCGAAACAAGACTGACATATTGAGCACCTCCAAATACCACTATGATCGAACATGCCGATTTGGAGTCAGAACGCCAGCGCTTTATCGTCTGAGCTACTCAGGCCAGCTTTTTTTTTAAAAAAAATCGTTGAATCTTTAAGGAAAGAAATAATGTTGATAATTCTACAGATTATGTCCAGAAAAAAGTTCTTGTATATTTCACAAATTGTAATTGTTACGAGAAATTTAACTTCCTTGAGAACATGAAAAGCAGTGAAAACGAAATTTATTGTAGTCTCTCTTGTGTAAAGCAAACAGTAGTCTCTTGTTTATCGTAAGAGGTCCACAATGAAAATGAAATGGCGTATGGCTTTTAGTGCCGGGAGTGTCCGAGGACATGTTCGGCTCGCCAGGTGCAGGTCTTTCGATTTGACGCCTACGAGAGCGTCGTGATGAGGATGCAGTGGTGATGAAGACAACACACACACACACACCCAGCTCCCGTGCCGGCGAAATTAACCAACGATGGTTAAAATTGCCGACCCTGCTGGGAATCGAGCCCGGGACCCCTGTGACCAAAGGCCAGCACGCTAACCATTTAGCCATGGACCCGGGCAGAGGTCCACAATGCAGCAAAGTGATAAAAAACTTGAGACTACCAGTACACAATACGTGAGTGCAATGTACCTTACATCACGTATACCTGTTCTCAACGGAAAGCTGTGCACTGCGGGAAGGAAACGTAGTACCGTGAGATTTCGTTGGGTACAGGTTTCACTGTATCTTAGATCTCCAAAATTCAGTTAATGTCACTATCTCGGATAACGCTCACTTCTAGCCACCGGAGATCACGGGTCCCTTATACCAATATACTCAGAAGGCAGGGGCATATCCAGGGTGGGTAGTGTACTGGAGAGGTTAGCCCCCCCCCCCCCCCCCCAAGGAAAATTTACAAAAAGAAAATGAACAGAAAGTGACAATAAACTATACAAACATTCAGAGATATAATTGAAGCCAGGAATTCCAAAACAGCACAAATCCACATTTTGACGCTATACGAGTTATGTGTATCGTTGGAATCGTCTCGTCGTAAGCTTTCACTTGGCAATCAGAACAGCACAAAATATCCGTTTTGTGCCCATCTATTTTGAGTAATGATAATCAAAATATCACAAGTGCATGAACAAATGCTGTTCTGACTCTGAACGCGTTTACTTGTACAGTACTGAGTTGAAAAGTTGAAGAGGACTCAGGACACTGTGTATGCTCCTCAACAATGGGTAGACATTATGGAGAAGAGTGCTAGGAATATACGCATTGTTCATGTTGATCAGTCCATGATTATGGATTACAAAACCTTCCTTGCAAAAGTAAAAGACCCTGTGCCACTGGCTATACATGAAGAACAGTGGAAAGTCACATCATACAAGATTATTCAGTATCGCAGCAATGGTCTGGCTGTTAGCACATAAACTAGTACTAGTGACACGGACATTTCAATTTGAAGAAAAACGTGTTTGTAATTTGGCAGCTTTAACGAAGGCCTGTCCGGCCCTGCGGTGTAGGGGGCAACGCGTCCGCCGGTCACCCGGCGGGCCCGGTTCGATTCCCGGCCGGGTCAGGGGTTTTTAATTGTAAATGATTAATATCCCTGGCCTGGGGACTGGGTGTTTGTGTCGTCCTTGTCGTTCCTTTCCTCACACTCTACATTTCCGCAATTTCAATTACACGCAGGTTTATACCATATGGTGCAAGTAGGGGCAAAATATCTCTATAGATCGGCGCCCCGAACAAATAGCATTAAAAAAAAAAAAAAAAACCAAGGCCTACAACAGTGAACTAAAGTTGAAACCAGCGAAAGCAAGAGACATTTCGAAGTATATAAATCCATATATACTATCCAGTGGCACACAGCATCGGCTATACTTTCAGCGTCAACTACATTATGGAAACTCTGACGATGATAATGCTGCCTCAGAAAGTAACGCCTGGAATTCAGACTGAACATTTCTTAAGGTCATGTATTTACTGAAATCTTTGTGAATATATTTTCACGAAAATTAAACTCTTACCATCTATCTGTATACAGTTAAACAGATGTTAATGAAAGTCATATTAAATAGAAATGCAATGATTTCCAAAACAGCACAAAAATACAGTTTTTATGTATTTTTTCTTTTGAATCCGTTCATAGTTTTTGTTCGGAGTTTTTCCGTGGTAGGTAGAGGTGAAAGAAGGTGCGGGTGTGAATAGGTCTCCAGCTACGAAAGCAAAATTAATTTAAAATTTAACAAGGTTATATTTTCTTTTCAAAAACAAAGAAATAACAAGCATGGCAGGTACAAAGTAGCAAATCAAAAAGGGTAGTTACAATATTTACAGGAATTGGGCTTCGCGCCCTGATTTTACACTGCTTGGGCAATCAGCTCAGTTTTACCCCAAACACGAGTTTTAACAGAGGGGCAGAAAACCCCATTCATACCTAGGAGCCCTTGCTCCAAATTACACAGAAAAGCCTCCACGAGGCATACAACACTCAATTTTCAAAAGAGCCAGTCGCTCTCAAAATTTAAGCCTCTCCCAGGCCACACCAAACTCCACCTTCAAGTTGTCCTCACTGGACATAGACACAGGGGTAAAATACCCAACCTACTGAGGTCTATTAAAAAAAAATGGGCAATTACATGACCTCTAAAATAACAATTTGAGAGGAGGCGATCTTGCACTCCTAATACACTTGTTTTTAAAAACCTAATCTGGCTCTAGGCCACTAATGCAAGGGCTAATCCCATACTACCGAGGTGACTTTAGAAAAGAGCAATTTGTTTTACATTAACGAAGAATAGGTTGAGAAAATAAGTTCACCTCAAGACAATGTGAGTGGGAGCTCGAGAGGGTTAGCACTCTCTATCCCAATATGCAGCTTAAAAGAGAATAGAAGAAAAGATCGTTACATTTTAGGAAAAGGTTACATGGAGGAACGCTTCGCACCCGCCCCGAGAGTTAAACTGCTGAGCTAGCAAAGAAAGAATTTATTAATCGGCCATTACCTTATTGATGACCGCTGCCGAGGAAAGAGGCGCTTCCCGCCTCCTGCTATGTACTTTATACACTGAAAGATGGAACAGAAGTGGCCCGGAGACCCTAAAGTCAGCAGTTTAAATACTCTCGCAGAAGGTTCTAGGCGTTAGGGGAATGAAAACACCCTCCCGCGATGATTTTATTGGTAGATCAATAAACCCCCTACACAATACTAAGAAGAAACACATAATTGGTGGAAAATTAATTCAAGAAATTCGGGATAGGCTAGATTTAAAACAAGGGGAAAGAAGGGGTTAATATTGCCAACTTAACCAATGACTGAAAGAAATTTAGCAAAGAACAAACATTTGAAATAAAAATTTCTCCAACAAAATAGTTCTTTGACTCCGCACTAGGTTGCACTATTGTTGATCTTCAGTAGTGTCCTCTAGAAGAGAAAGTTCACACTTCTTACTTCAAGCGAAACAAAACCACATCAAAAATGACACAGTTCAAAAACTCAAAATTTTCCACGTGGTGACATCTTCTGAGAAAGTAGAGAATTAATAGCGTAGATAAAGTTCAGACTTCCTCCAGCAGAGGAGTTTCAACTGGCGCACATTTTAAATTAGCGGAGTGGAGGTGTACCGCCCGGTACAGTTTTAATGTAATATTTTACAAGACACATACGCCTTGTAATATCTGTGCATAGAAAAAATTCAAAGGAATAGCTTTAGTAGGTTTAAAGATATACAAAAAGAACTTGTTTATCTCAAAACTTTGATGAGTGGACGTGTGCTGTTATGAAATTCACGGCTTCAGTTGTTAAATCTATTTTCTAAGAAGCCTCGAAAGTTAGATTTTAGAATGTAAACTGAACATACCATTCGCTGTAAAACTATTGACCTTGATCGCATTGTTTTTGTTCTGTATTTTAATGTAAGATTTTTGTAGTGTAAAGCAGTCTAAATATCAACATAATTCACGTGTATCAGTGTCCTTATAATGACAAGTCTTGCACGCGCGCCCCACACACGTACAATCACGTTCATTGTGTTCTATTATCATGTTGTAACTATAACCCCTCCTCCATCGGTCGATCTTGGCTGCGCTACTGTCACAAGGTATCCCTAAACAACTTCCCAAAGTTTGTCGGTGGAGTTCGGCTTCACTCTGTACATACAGTAGTTGAGGAGTGTCTGTTCGAAAGGTGCTGTTTCCACCTTGAGGTGGGGGGGACCACACCTTTGAACATAGAAACACGTGTTGTATTAAACTTTTCTTCCGCAGCAGTGGACATGGATACTAAAAGAAAACTTAGTATGACATATACATTATTTCTTGGGATAGTCACCTAATAGCGTGTGTGGCCTCCTGGCCCTGCGAACTGCAGTGAGACGCCGTGGAAGTGAGTTGACAAGTCCCTGGTAGTCCTCTGGACGCAGCTGACTCCAAATCGTTTTGCAGAGCGGCCGCCAATGCTGGTCTGTTCGTGGGTGCAGGATCCATGGCACGGAGCCTGCGTTCCAGGACATCCCAGATATGCTCAGTAGGGTTCATATCGGGGCACCTGGGTAGCCATGGCAGTCATTGGACCTACGCTGCATGTTCCTGGAACCATTCCCGGGCGACGTGGGAGCGATGTGGCGGCGCGTCAACATCTTGAAACACCGCAGAACCGTCTGGGCGCTGGAAGGCCAAAAATGGGTGGAGATGGTCTCCGAGCAGCTCAACATACCGCGCACCATTCAAAGTCTCTTCCAGAACAATTAGGGGGCCCATCCCATACCAGGAAAATGCACCCCAGACCATAACAGACACACCAGCGCCCTGGACCACACCTTCGAGGTAGGCGGGATCCATCACTTGATGTGGTCTGCGCTATACACGGTGCCTCCCATCGGCATGGTGCAGTTGAAATCATGATTCGACCATATGACGTTACGCCATTGTTCCAGTGTCCATCCCTGGTGACTGGCGACAAATGCGCGTCGTTGTGCCTGATGACGTTGGGTTAACAGTGGCACCCGTATGCGGCGCCGGCTCCCATACCCCATGGATCTCATGCCCCTACGGATTGTCCACTGGGAGACGTGTCTAGTACGGCCGGTATTGAATTAAGCCGTGATTTGTTGTACGGTTGCCCGTCTGTCACTATTGACAATCCGTCTCAGATGTCGCCGGTTACGGTCATCGAGGGTGGCTGGACGGCTGGTCGTTCGTCTGTTGTGGACGGTGACACCCACATTCAACCATTCACGATACATCCTGGACACGGTTGATCGTGTGAAGCCGAATTCCCGCACCACTTCCGAAATCGCACTTCCCATCCGTAGGGCACCGACCACTATACCCCGTTCGAACGGTGTCAGCTCACGACGACGTTCGATGTTACACCTGTCACATGCACAGCCACTGCTCACAAGGTCTCCTATACAACTGCCGCTGGCACAGGGGGCGTGTGGTGCGCAGACAGCACGCCTGCGATCATTGCTCCGCTATCCCATGACTTTTGCTCAGTCAGTGTAATATGCCCACATATTTAGAAATCATATGAACCTATGCCATTATATATAATTAATTATTCAAAATGGCAGTGTATCGTGGCCCCTATTTTGCTGTTTTCCCTGATAATTTCCAAACACATGAATATTTTTCTGTGATTCTGTTTTTATTATGATTAGTAATGTTATAGCTACAACTTATATACTAGAATCAGTGAAGTCCATAAAGTATAAATATTTTTTCCATGAAGTTATTTTTCAAGTAGTCAATTTTTCATTAATTTTCTTTTGAAAAAATATATTTTTTAAAACTTAACCAAGCTCAATAATTCTAGTATATCATCATCTTCTTCTTTATGAAATATACATTCCTGAAAAGTTCATGTTAATATCTTAAAAACTTCCAGAGTTATCAGGGGAACGGTTCTGAAAAACAAAAGTTACAGAAAACGAGCAACAAACTTACCGATAAAGGGCTTGCTCGGGTGACAGAGCTTCACGTTTTTGGTCATAACTCCGAAAGTATTCGAGATATTATCAAAACATTTTGCACTGTTATAAAGAGAAACGTTCAATTTTAAATGAAAAAATAAATTGAAAAATCGCATTTTTGGAATTACATCTTCTCTGTCCGGATTGCTCATGCCAATCCATAATATTCAACTACTGTAATGCATGTGGACGGAATACTGGTCTACATTATTCGCAGGTGGAAGTAGCATCTTTTCAACAGACTCTGCCGTCTCTAATTTGCAAGGTGTTTTTTGTAGGAAATTGCGTATAACGATTTCGTTTCAGTAATCAGTGGTCTGTCACACCAAAGAAATATTTTTGTCTTTGTTTGGGAATGTTTTCAACGAAATGGAATGCACTGACTGCCGCAGAGCCTCATATGTAAATGTGAAATATGACGTTCCTCGTGTTAGAGTTTCCGATTTGCCGAGGATACAAATCGTCAGCGATAGACACAAAGCGTAACAAGTGACTCCAATCGAAAGTACCCCTAACAAAGGATAACGGAAATTTTAGTTGTATGTATCGAATCAAGCCTACCAACAGAAGCACACTACTGTTTGAAACAACAAATAATTTAATGACAATTTAGCGCCCGGATGTTGATGACATGTCGTCATTTTATTGAGTGGTCAGGTGCAATGCTCCAATATTAAAACAATCTGTTCATGGCACATCGATTAAAAATATATCCTTTTTATTTTGCATATTTTCATGTTTGTATTTTTTTATATATTTTAAGAGCATTTTCTGTGATTTTGGAGAACTTTCGTCATATTTTTGGAGAATTTTGTCTATTTAGGTCATTTTTTCCCTTTTATGCTGTTACCATATTATTTTTTGAAATTACGTATGAAAGACTTAACGAGTAGTTTTACAAATATTGAAATAAAACATTTCAGTATAGTATTAAGTAGTCTTGTTCTTTCTAGTCTTGGTTTCTGTAGGCCTATCATATTTATATTTTGTAGGAAAAAAAAATACTTCTTATAATTTTAAAATATTTTTATGGACAGATCACCTTTTATTATTTCGAGTTCTCTTCGAACTGTTTCTTTTTCAATCAATATTCGTTGCATTGTGTATTCTTCGCCTTCGAGCAGCCTCTAAATAAAAATCCTATATTATGTACTTTGCAAGCTTTTTGTCTAACCTATTATTTTTCTGAAGGATTTTTAAACAATATTTTTTAAAAAAATAATTGTTTACACTTTATAGTGCATTTTCTTAAGGTTTAGGTCATTTATTAAAATCCTTTTTAACTTTTTAAGTGCATTTTAATATGATTTACGTCATCAGCCTCCTGGCCTTAACTGTTAGTATCAATGGGCCATCTGTCCACCGTCTGACACAGCAGAACCCATTCAAAACATTTACACAGAAATCACTTCGGTCTCATTATAAAGTGTTTTTTTTTTCTAGTGGCTTTAGGTCGCACCGACACAGATAGGTCTTATGGCGACGATGGGATAGGAAAGGCCTGGGAGTTGGCAGCCCCAGCATTTGCCTGGTGTGAAAATGGGAAACCACGAAAAACCATCTTCAGGGCTGCCGACAGTGGGATTCGAACCCACTATCTTCCGGATGCAAGCTTACAGTCGCGTGGCCCTAACCGCACGGCCAACTCGCCCGGTGTTATAAACTGTAGATCGGTTAAGAAAAATGGGCCTCTAGATTATTTTTGGTGGACTTTTAAATTTTATGCTTATTTGCAGCCCAGGTGAATTTGTTCGATATAATCGTCATAACATACTTAGAACCGGGGAGAGAGGGAGAGAGAGAGAGAGAGAGAGAGAGAGAGAGAGAGAGATAAAGAGATCCACTTTCCCTATGTCATGAACCCAGGTTCACAATAAGTAGGTCATTGCTGCCACTACACCAGACAGACAGATCGATAAAAAGCAGTGCGAGAGAGATGCTTGCAAACATAAAATTAACGACTGCTGCACCTGCCACTGCTTTTACTTTCTCATCTAACGTATAATGGAAGAAACAAAAAGTATAATTGAAGAACGATATTACGTATCGTCTTTTTCTGCCCTCACGCTCAACCAACCATGCACGCCAGAAAGTAATGGCAGGTTCGATTGATAAAGAAACACTATTTCTTAAGGAATATTGGACCGGCTTTTTGGCTAAAGTCTGACTGGCAAGTCATCATCCTGGAGGGTGATTGGATCCTCAGATAGCTCCACCGTTGATTATGCAGTTGTAAGGAAACCGCAATTAACGGCGGAGTGACGTTGTTTGTCATCGCTTTCCTCGCTGAACCAGAAGGTGGTGTTGCAGCTCGACTGATCCTATTTGGTCCCCTGCGTGTCGTAAAGAGGTGACTGAAAGGGGGACCAGGAGCTCCCAACACGAGAGCATAGGTTGTTGACCAGGATTCCACTAGCTGAGTCTGGCACTACTCCTCACTTTTCATGTTTCTTATCCGACCTTCCGTGACTAACTTTTTTCTCTTCGAATCCGACAGTGTTAGAGCAGTGGTGGTGGTTACTGTTATAAGAGGAAGTATAGCTAGCCAATCATCCCCTATATAACACCAATCAGACAAAAAAAATGGAAGAGATCCGACACTTCGAAAAATGAAGGTATCGTCAAAGAAAGACAAGGGCCCCGAAGAGCATGAAAATGAAAGACTTCCCAGGCCTCAAATAGTCTAATACCGCCGGGGTCGGAAAGACCAAGGGAGGTCGGGTAGGATAGATGAAGTGAGGAGCCTGGCACAAGTAAGTGGAAACAGTGCCAGGACTCAGCTGAGTGCTCCGTGGTCCCCGACTCACACTCCCAAATTGAGAGCCCCTAGGGCCCCTTCTAGTCGCCTCTCACGACAGGCAGGGGATACCGTGGGTGTTATTCTACCACCCCCACCCACAGGGGGCGACGGTATTAGATTTATGGTACCTAGAATATCGCATCATTTGTCATGCCCTTCGTGGCATTTCGCTTGTGTTCCGATACCTTCATTCTTTGAAAAATCGGACGTGTTCCTTGTGTTTTTCCTTCCGATTAGTAGGGGTTGCCTGCCCGAGGCGGTAAAGGTGTGCTCAGTTCACCCGGAAGGCGTGGGATCGATTCTCCGTCTGTAAGTCGAAAAATGTAGGAAACGAGATTTCCACTTCGAGAGGTGCACATGGCCCTGAGATTCACTCAGCCTACACCAAAAATGAGTATCAGGTTAATTCCTGGGGGCGAAGGCGGCCGCGCGTAGAGTTAATAATTCTACTTCATTTTTTTTGAATTTGTTTTACGTTACACAAACACGTATGTGTTATGGTGACGATGAGATGGGAAAGGCCTAGGAGTGGGAAGGAAGCGGCCCCAGCATCTGCCTGGTGTGAAAATAGGAAATAACCGAAAACCATCTTCAAGGCAGGCGAAAATGGGGTTCGAACCCACTATCTCCCGAATGCAAGTTCTCACCTGCGCGCCCCTAACCGCACGGCCAACTCGCCCGGTACTCTACCCCAATAAGAGCCGAGGTTACGGATAGTGAAGGCCTTTACCTTCCACCTCTCCAAGGGCCTTCTTGGCCTGTACGGAGGTGATTTTACGTTTTCGTTTTAGCTTTTGTTGGTGGCGGTCGTTGCCCGGTTGTATTTCCTCTTAAAACAATAACCACCACCACCACCACCACCAATCCTATGCGTTGTACCTTTCACAGCAACTTGACGCACTAGTTTTGCTCCGAATGTCGTTACTCAGTATCACTCGCACATCAGCAGTTTTCATGTTGTTACAGCCATAAATAAGTCTGAGACTTCCATGGAGGCTACATTTTGCTCTGGCCTTGTGCGAAAAGACATGGAAAAAAGTACAGCAATACTGCATCAATCATGGAATAGCCCGCTGCACTAAAAGTCGGTCGAAAATTTCGAAATTTGCTTTTTGTCAACAACAAAAACACCAGTCTTTGATATTTCAGGAAGGTGAACAGCTCTGCATTTGATCTGAGGCGATATTTGTCCTCAGAATGTTGACTTGGGCCGAGGGCCTTCCTTAGGAATTTTTTCTCTTCCATTTGAATCCTCTCTGTTTCACAGTGGTGAGTGAAGGCAGAGTTTTCAGCAGCAATTCTACTGTGGTCTTGTCAGCCGGGTGTAGCTATGTGCAAACTACTGGAAGACCACCCAGAGACTTTCTCATCATAGTTGGCGTACACCAAGGTTCCGTCCTATCACCGCTCACGTTCAACTTAGTAATGGACACCGTGGCAGATTGATTATCTGTGCCGGCCATAACTGTGGACGCTTCTCTATGCTGACGATGCCATGGTGGCTGCTGTGAACAAGCCGATCTACAACGCCAAACTCGAGAATGAAGCGACAGACTGGTGAAATACGGCCTGCGCCTCAACAAGAAGAAAACAAGGGGATGGCGACGACCTGCTGCGAGTGGAGAGGTTCTCCACTACATCTTACGATGGCCGACTCTTCGAAGAGCTCAACACGATCATTCTTGCGGCCGGATGAAGTGGCGAACAACAGTCGGAGTCGCTTCCAACAGCAGCATGAAGGATCATCTAAAATCTACCGTACTGTCATCCGTCCTGTCGCACTGTGTTGCTGCGAATGTTGCCCGACTACGACTTGAGACTCAACGCCGGCTTAGCATAATGAAGACATGTTGAGGTGAACAACTCGCATCACCAAATTAGATCGCGTTTCCAACGACGGCATCAGTAAACGATGCGGAATTCCATCAATCCACGAGAAAATGCGTGCGAAAGCCGTCTAAGCAACGATGGGCCGACGCAATATGTAAAGATCTTAAGAACGTCAATGTCCATCTGGGTGCGGTCCGAGATAAAACGAAATCGAGACAGCAGATCCATATAGCGGCCCCGCTACCAGGCGTGATAATCGCCAATGAAAATTTATTATTATTATTATTATTATTATTATTATTATTATTATTATTATTATTATTAAAATCCACAGTCTCTTTCCAATTTCAACCGGTTCAGGAATGGAATGGATGTAGCCCCCTCTAGCGGCGAAGATAGGAACTGTGCCGGCTGCCGAGGCCTGTCGCACTCCTCTGGGACAATGGTTAATGACAGATGAAATGAAATGATAGTGGAGAGTGTTGCTGGAATGAAAGATGACAGGGTAAACCGGAGTATCTGGAGAAAATCCTCTCCCGTCTCCGCTTTGTCCAGCACAAACGTTACATGGAGTGACAGGGATTTGAACCCCGGAACCCAGCGGTGAGAGGCGGGCGGGCTGCCGCCTGAGCCACGGAGGCATTATTATTATTCATTCATTCAACTTCGCTAATCGGCCAACTAAGGACCACGATAAGCCTCACTTTACATTCTGGCATTTGTTCATCTTTCGCTTGATCCACATCGTCTTCATTAGCTCACTGTGTTTAGCACGACGTTCTTCTGTCCATTTAGCACCAGTTGCCCGTTTTTCGTCCCGGAGGCCCAGTTCTTTAAGATCTTTCTTGACATTAACGTACCATGGCATTGCCGTTTTTGGTTTTGCGTCAAATATACTGAAGATACGTTTCGTCCATCGAGAGTCGATCATCCGTCGTATATGACCGTAGAAGCGAACTCTGCCTTTACGCATTGTGTCCGTGATCTTCTCTATCTTAGAGTATACTTCTTGCCTGGATATTCTAATGTAGATGCCATTTTTGTAGTATGGACCAAGTATGGTGTGTAAGATCTTTCTTTCTTTCCTCTCTAAATCCGCAAGCAAACATTTCTCGGACAGGATAAGGCATTCAGATGCATACAGTGTTACTGGTTTGATGACAGTGTTGTAGTGACGAATTTTTGTGTTCAGGGAAAAGCACTTTTTGTTGTAAATGTTGCGGGTGGTTTGGAAAGTGACTTCCATTTTCTTGATTCTTGCTGCTATGGCCTCTTTGTCAAGTCCATTTTGCTGAATCCATTCCCCAAGGTATTTAAATTATTATTATTATTATTATTATTATTATTATTATTATTATTATTATTGGTGAAAGTATACAGTGTCCTCTCAGCATAAAGCACCCATTTTAGGAATGTAAATCTTACAAATCTTACGTCATATAACATGTAGGAGAGAGAGAGAGAGGTTCATTTCCATAACTATTGACCCACTATCGCTCTTCAGAAATGTATTATCGGTGCACCTGCGAAAACCGTTATGTGATAATGTTGTGGAAGAAATACTGACCCGCAGCACATATATCAACAAGAGCGAGAATTCGTCGAATGTACTCGCACAGTATTGCACCTTAATGCCGGGTTTCTTCAACTCTGTATTATATTTTACTTAACAAATGTTAATAGTTGTCATTAATTTAACACTTTGGTTAAAAGTCCCCCATTTCACGAACATATTTTCCAACATTTGTTACGAAACAATTGTTGAAGACAAATTAGCACTTTTCCGTGAGATTTCTGAATATGTTCGACAGTGAGCGTCTTTTGTTTCTGTACATAAAGCGCCTAGAGCGGTGTATTAGAATTGTATTTTGTCACACACGTGGTTGACATTATTATAGGTTATGGTTAGCGGAAACTTCGAAGACATAAACATCTCCAGTAAGGGGCAACAGCTGCGTGAGTATGAATGCGATCAATCGTTATTATATAATATATATTATCTGAAAGTATGCGGGTGTGCTTGAAAAATAATCGAACGTTCGGTTATATCACAACATTAGGCCTAAATATATTCATATATATGACTGCAGTCTAAGGCTCCTACAACAACGGAAAAATGTGATAATTGATATACATCTTGAATTATTTTCGGGTATTCTTTTACTGCGGAGGAAGTAATGTAATGCCTTCCAATGCTGCAGTGGCAGCGGAAACTTTTAGCAAAATTCTAAGCATGCTTGGCGTGCAGTCATGAGCGTAGTCGCCTACAGTTGCATGAATAGATTGAAGCACAAGATCTAAGTACTACAGTACAAGCTACTGCTGCACTGCAGACACTAATAAGTTTCTGTCTGTGGGAAACTGTAAACTATTTTCAATTTTTTCTAGTATTTTGTTTATTATGGCTTGCAAATTAGGTATCTTTGTAGAAAACTTTCTTCTGACAAGTCTAAAAAAGGATTTTGTTTTTCCGTAGTATAGGCCATCCTGTGACTTCTTCGGTTGATAGTCAGCCTTCATACAACAATATAGCTTCAAACTCACATCTTCTATAGCTCATTCCGTGTTAAGAAAACAGTATTGCTCTTATGGCAACAGGGTTGCTATATCGAACGGCTCTGTTGAACAGAATCTCGGGAAAATGATGACATGCAAATGTGCGAAACTCAGTATTTAAGTTCGAGGTAAAAGGGGGAAGAAAATACGCTGACAATTAAGCAAGTTTACTGTTTACTTCGTTTCTTCCTCAGACTCATCCATGGAGTAAATAAATTACCGTATTAATGTTAAATAAAGAAGTCGCATACGTAGGCTAATTAATGAGATAACACCGAAGAAAAGAGGAGTCCACACTAATATAAAGACTATAGAAGGATACGCAACACATAACTAGAGGTCTCCTTTACAACAGTAAAGAGGTACCGGGATTCGCAGAGTAATGATTTACGCGTACATGTACCAGAGCGACACAGAAGGGAAATTAAGGAGGGCAACAAAGCGATGGCTGTTCCCGCCATCGTGCTGCTTCCTCCCTGCGAAAGTATTTATGAATTGGAAAAGCTTCAGTAGTTATTTTAATAACACTCAGGCAAAAACTATCTCATCCCTTCTTCTTTCTTTCACAATACAATATAAAGTACATTATAATATTGCTTAATCACGATGAATTATGGGCGTCTACTAGGGGGTGTGATCGCTCGTTGTCGGTCCGTAAGAGCAATACTGTTTTCTTAACATGGAATGACCTATAGATGCTGCCATTTTGAAATTTTAACATCTGTTAAGATGTTTAACACAGGGTTGGAGTCATGTTCAGAGGGTCCCGGGTTCGATTCCCGGCCGGGTCGGGGATTTTAATCGCGTGTGATTAATTATTCTGACTCGGGGACTGGGTGTTTCTCCCAACACTTTCCTCTTCATATTCATACATCATAGTACACTACCGACTCCCACAGAAAACACGCACTAGTGATTACATCCCTCCATATAGGGTTGGCTTCAGGAAGGACATTCGACCGTAGAACAGGGCCAGATCCACATGTGCGACACAGTTCGCACCCGCAACCCCACAAGTGTGGGAAAAAGCGGTAGAGAAAAAGATTAACAATTTGTTAGAGTTAACAATTCTTGATGAGCTCATTGTGTTAAATTTTGTGTTAAGTCTACTTAACAGCAGTGTTAACACTTAACATTCGCTGAAGAAACCGAGCCTAAATGTCGGAACATTACCGGCCAAAGATTTAATTTGAAATATTTCGCATGGCGGTTTTCGCAGGCTCAACGACGATAATTACTTTCAAAGCAAACTGTTACGAATCGTCCGACATTTTCCATGCATTTCAACTGAAGAGTCACTCTGTTAACTAAAATGGAGTTCGCACAATTCAACACAAATACATTTCATTACCAACTACGACTCAGTAAACACTCTTCAACCAATGATCATGAATTAATACACACACGCGCACACCTGAAGTCTCACCCCCTTAAGGTGTAGTAGGCTAATGGTCTGACACGAAACAGTTGGTAATCATGTCTGGAATTTAGGCGATCATGTGAGAAAGTAAGATGGGAACTACAAGAAATAATCATCATGAGAGAAAAGGACATCGTTTTGCGCTGAGGGGAAGTTGCTTACATTTTCCTTCTTCCTCTTCTCCATATATTATTTATTCAATTCAACTTACCTGCTTGGCGATGTAAGTCGGCCTTCTGTGGAGAAATTTTGAATAATACTATGCAGGAGAAGATATTTCACCCGTGCATAAGGACAAATAAAAAACGCTTATCTTTCTGCTCAGGTAAATTTCCTTAGGAATGAATATTCATTTGGGTGATATTGTGGTAAGTAGTTGGAGAGGGTGGATATGGCAACAAGGGTAACGGAATACGCGTCCCGTCCTTAAAGCGCGAGCAAGAGATATCAGTCCGTTCACACAGAAGAGGAGAGAATACGTCATGAATATGTATGCAGACGCAGCAAGAACGGCACATATAAAAAGATGTAAGGCGACATCGTAAAGAAGATATTTTTGGAGGGTGAACATCGCTCAGTGTGTTTGTCTTCAATTTCTATACTGCGGCAAAATTCCCACCAGCATACTTATTTTACTTTAAAAAAATTAGGTTGAACATGTCGTAACTTCGTCGTAAGAAGCGTATCTCAAAGTGTTGCTCACAATCCTGTTAGGGGTACGGCGAGAAATTTGACTGGGCTTAAATCTTCATATTAAACATCTCTGTAATATCAGTGCAAAACCACTGCAGAGTATATTTCTACTTAGAAGGCTGTGAAACTCGACGATATTATCCTTGTAAGTTATATCTCACAATTCAGGACGCTTTGAAACAGTACACAATCACGGTTGCACATATTGTAAATCGGGAACTAATGCACTTTGCAAACATAACAGGCTAGCTGTTGTTTATCCGTTGGCGACAGGCTAGTTTCGTATTTGCAAGCAGTAATGCCATATAGCGATGAGTGGGAACAGAAGTGACAAATCACACCTGAACCAACAACGATCGTCGACTATTGTGACAGTATACTGATTAACCTAACCTGTTACGGAGTTTCCCGTGGAACGCAGAGATGAAAGAAAGTGCCGGGGTGAATGGGTCTAACTACAGTGTCAAGAATAGAATTTAAAAAACTGAAGGTTATATTTTCAGAACTTTAAACTTAACAATTTTTTCATGCCAATATTACAGGTACAAGTAGCAATCATTAAACTAGATTGGGAAAAATCCAAGATTCAAAACGTTAACACTTTGGGCTTTAAGTCCCTCGCTTTACGATTCTTGAGCTCTCAGCTTAAATTTA
The DNA here is from genome assembly GCF_040414725.1 of Anabrus simplex. Lineage (NCBI taxonomy): Eukaryota > Metazoa > Arthropoda > Insecta > Orthoptera > Tettigoniidae > Anabrus > Anabrus simplex. Next base: position 43,750,431 of record NC_090277.1, read on the forward strand.
CAAAGAGCACAAATTTATTCAAGGGCAGAAATTCCCTAATTCATGGAGCACTTGCTCCCAAAATACAATAACAGAATTTGCAAAAGAGCTAACAGGCTCTCAGTTTCTTACTGCCTACCCAAGGCAACATTGCATCACTCTTTGGTTTCTCAAACCACCATTTACAAAACTGAACTTACTTTTACAGGGGTATTAAATACCCAACTTACTGGGCCTTCGTGGAATAAGAATAACATGTTAAATTAACGGCCCGTACACAAAATGAATGGAGGCGTATACTTTCACTCCTAGATATGAACACAAAAAACTAAGGGGCTCTAGGCCGGTGAAACAGGGGCTATTCCCAAACTACTGAGGTGACTCGTATAGAAATTACATTAACACATTACAGTAGGAAATACAGTTAGAGGAAAACGTAGTCATCTCAAACCAAGATGAAGGGGAGCTCGAGAGGGTAATTCATTCTCTATCCCCGATTTACAGTTAAAGATTTATGAAGTTTTTACATTTGCCGGCAGAAGGTTACATTTTTAGAAAAGAAGGTTACACAGTTTACGATTCGGACCTTTCCCTCGGGTTAAACTGCGGAGTTAGCAAGACAGAAAGATGTTATGTGGCCATTACCTTGTAGATGTTCTGCTGACCGAAGAAAGAGGCCGCCCGTCTCCTGCTTTGACACACACACACACACACACACACACTCAGTAAGATGCCGATCAATTGGCAGAGAGACGATAAAAGCCGCAGTTTATAAACCCTCAGGGAAGGTACGAGATCATTCAAGATGAATCAGGACACTCCCTCTTGATTTTATTGGTTAAACACAAGGTGAAGAAGAAATACGGGATTGGTTGGAAATTAATTACAAAAAATAGGAATTGGCTAGATTAAAAACTGGCGGAAATAAAAGGAAGAATTGCCAACCCAAAAATAAATGAACATCATTCAGTTACAAAAACCTAGAAATACAAAACTTCTTTAAATCATAAGTTCTTTCACTTCGCACCAGGGTGCATGATCATAGCTTTTAGGGGAGTCATCTGTGGAAGAATGTCCAAACTTCTTGATGAATGTCAAACAAAACATGCAGATATTCACTCAGGTTAGGAAACTGCACAATAACAAAATTACTCAATATTTAGGTGGTGACATCTTCTGATTAAAGTTCCAAGTTGGTGTAGTTTCAGTTTCACTGTTTCGCCAATAGAGGAGTTCATTTAGGCGCTGAATTTGAATGCGCGGCGTTGGGGTGTACCTCCCGGTACAGACAAGTAGCAAAACTACAACGCGTAGAGAACTCTGCATTCGATGTGCCTTCCAGCCCCGAAACCACACTACAGAAGGTTATGATGGTTACCTTTTCTTCAGTAACTCTCTCCATTATCACTTCATTTCATCTGTGAGTCATTAATCATTGCCCCAGAGGAGTGCGACAGGCCTCGGCAGCCGGCACAATTCTTATCCTCGCCGCAAAATGGAGGCTTCATTCATTCCATCCCTGACCCGGTCAATGACTGGAAAACAGGTTGTAGGTTTTCATTTTCATGATGGTTACGTTTAAACGAACCTCGCCATTTGCTTTCTGCAAACAACCCCACCTACCGTCGTCCACTTTTGGGCTTCTTTCTTTGTTTCACGAAATTAATACTCTTTCCGGACCACTGCTCGAAACAGGGCGGCATAGAACAAATTCCTACAACCATTCTTTCCGGTTCCGACTCTCCACATATGTGGATCTCAGTTGTGAGCTAATTTCTCGTGTGTTTTAATGCGGAATTTGTTGCGTAGCGACCGCAATCCTCGTCTGTGTACCTCTTAATTCACCTTGTTGCCACAGGAACGCTGTGTTACTCCTGTCATGGTAGATTTAAATGTAAAGAGTGGTGAGCGAGAAGATGGCTTCCTCCCATCATGCTGAAAGTAAGTATATATTTCCCAGTAAATAACTCAGAATCTTGCTAAGCTGATTTTTTTCAGTGTTGTGTAGCATTTGTAGAGTCGGTGAATTAATTCAATTTATCAATATTGTTAAGTGGTACTGATATTTATCGCATAATGTGATGGTCCTCATACGTGGACCTCAGTTGAGTGTTGTATTATTTTTTCTGTAGGTTTTGATATGGGAGTGATAAGTAATAGCATCACAATTACCGAATGATACTACAGAAAATACGTTGTTTTATGGCAAAATAACTTACTTTGTTTATTCCTTTTTTTACAGAAGGAAGATTTCTTGAGGAAAGCGATATATGGGCTTTTCTGGATGAAAGTGATGCGGATCTGTCCGAGGGCGAGCTTGACGAATTCTCAGTTACTGATGTTACTAACTTTGACTCATCTTCTGTGTACGATAATGACGGTGATGTAAATGAAGGTGAAGGTCTTGGAAATGAATGTGTCCTAAATAGAGAAAATGATGTGCTTGGCAACAACGAAGACGAAGGAAACAGATCTACGGAATTGGTGGTATCTCAGGCGCTCACACCTCCAACTACTAAGACCCGCGATATGAAATGGAGAAAGAAACCTATGACTTTACAGGACCCCTGCAATGATGAAGTATTTTTAACAGACTATGACAATGAAAAGGGAATTTTAGATTCATTCTTGGAATACCTACCTCTTAGTTTCTGGGAACAACACGCGGAACAAACTAACCTCTATTCAGTTCAAAAGCGCGACTTGAAATCCGTAAATACTACTAAGGAAGAAATGATGCATTTGGCTGGTGTGCATGTGATGATGGGTGTGCTGGGTTATCCACAAACCAAAATGTACTGGCAACGTGATACTGAGGTGCCGATAATTTCTAAGTGTATGTCCAGGGATCGTTTTTTCGAACTGAGGAATTTTATGCATTTTGTTGACAATCAAGGGGAACGTGAGGGACCACTCTGGAACGTGAAACCATTTCTTGACTGCGTGAAACAAAAATGCATATCTCTCCCACGGTCAAAGCATGTATCACTTGATGAACAGATGGTGCGTTTCTCAGGCAAGTGTGGCTTTAGGCAGTTTGTCCCTTCAAAACCCAACCCATTAGGATTGAAGAATTTCATTTTGGCAGCACCAGATGGATTAGTTTTAGATTTTATGTTTTACACAGGGGCAGGTACAGTATCGATTGAGGACCAAAAATAATATGGTCTTGGTGGTGCTATTGTCAAGGTTTTGACAGAAAGCATTCCACAAGATAAAACTCATTGTGTGTACACTGATAGGTTTTTTTACCAGTGTAAAATCAGTAGACATGCTACTGCAGAGAAATATATACCAAACAGGGACTGTCATGAAAAACAGGGTGGGATCAGTGTCACAAAAACTGAAAACCGATAAGGAACTGAAAAGGGGAGAATGGGAGGAGTGGGTAAGGGAAGATGAAAAAATGTGCATTGTAAAGTGGAAGGACAACAGAAGTGTTCTTCTTCTGTCTTCATGTGTTGGCAGTGAGTCACCTACAACATGCAAAAGATGGTCGAAGGAAGAAAAGAAAAAGGTTGTTATTCCTCAGCCATTGATTGTTAAATACTACAATGAAAAAATGGGTGGAGTAGACCTTTGTGACAGATTCATGTCATACTATAGGTGTTACATTCGTACCAACAAATGGCCAGTGCGTATGTTCAACCACTTTGTTGATCTTATAATTGTTAATTGTTGGATAATGTATCACAGATGGTGTGCAGGTAGTGGTATTATTAGACAAAAACGACTCTCATTAATGGATTACAAAATGCACGTAGGAAAGGCATTGATAAATTTTAAGGACATTGGTTACATAAACATTAGGAAGCTAGGACGGCCTCCGTCAGCATCCACCAACCCTGTTGACGAAGATGATGACTCCGAGGATGACATGGACAAACAAGGTACGGTGAAAGTATGAAGAGTTCAGAGCCAACCCATTCCAGAGGTTCGTTTTGACAATATAGGCCACTTACCAAAATTTGTTGATGCAAAGAATGCCTCGAAATGCAGAAGGCCTGGATGTCGTTCCAAAACGAGGGTAGTCTGTACAAAATGTGGTATGTACCTTTGCGCTCTAAAAAACAACTGCTTTTGGCATTATCACACCAAGTAATGAGTAGAATGACTTGTGTAGTGAGAAATTGTTCAATTATGTATATATTTCGTTTCTATGTATGCATGCATAGAGTATGTATGTATGCATAGAGTGTTTTAGAATAGGTGTTGGTTATTTTACGTTAGTAATACACAGTTTCCATGTTATGAGAGTGTTTTAAAATAGGTTTTGGTTTTTTAAGTAATTAAAGTGCATAATTGGAATGAAAACGCATATTGTTTCCAAAAAACCCATCTGCTAAATCAAGAGAAGTGTAATCCATAATGTGTTAACAAAGACCTGAGGTCCACATATGAGGACCCTCAGTTATGCCCTTTGGGCACGTTGCGAAGAAAAATTGTATTGCATGGTTTGCTTTCTAGTGACCCATATTCTCAGAAATGGCATGTATAAAAATTCTGTTTCCGGAGTATTCAGTCCGGGATTGAAGAGGTTAATACTCTTTCCGGACCACTGCTCGAAACAGGGCGGCATAGAACAAATTCTTACAACCATTTCTTTCCGGTCATTGCTTCGACCTCCAGTGGTTGGGGGTGGTAGAACAACATCCACGGTATTCCCTGCCTTTCGTGAGAAGCAACTAAAGGGGGAACAGGGACCCTCAACTTGGGAGCGTGTGCTGGCGACCATGGCTCCCCTAGCTGAGTCTGGCATTGTTTCCACTTAATTGTGTCAGGCTTCTCGCTTTTATCTTTCCTATCCGACCTCCCTTGGTTAACTCTTGTTTGTTTTCCTACCCACAGGGTATTATGTCTAGGGATGTGCCTAAGGAGTGTTTTATTTTCACACCCTTCGTGGCCCTTGTCTTTCTTTTGGCAATACCTTCATTTTTTGAAGTGTCGAATCTCTTCCACTTTTCCCTTTGATTAGTATTAATAGAGGATGGTTGCGCTGTTGTACTTCCTCTTAAAACAGTAATCACTACCACCACTGCTTCGAGGGTATGGAACACGATCCCGGTGGGTATTAAGAACTCTTCTTCGTTTAGGACGTTTAAAACTGCCTGCCGTAAATTCTTCCAGAGTACATGCAGTTGGCTTGAATGAAAGTAAGCGTAAGTGATGTGTGAATGAGAGGCCAGAAGTCAGGGGAAGGCACTGAACGTGATATTAATAACGAGTTGCTCCTCCGCGAACCCTCAAAACGACAGCAATACGGCGAGTTGGAATCATTCTGAAGGGATCTGCACCCACGCATTTTGCACTCTACCCACAATTGGTCTTGTGCAATTGGTGCGAGGTTCATGGAGCGTATACCAGCATCGACAGCATCCGATAAATGCTCGATTGGATGAAGATCGATGGATATGGAGGGTCAATCCATGGCCGTAACTTCACTGTAGTGCTCCTGCAAGCACGTGGGTGCTACCACAGAGCGGTGAAACAGGGCATCTCCATCAGGGTACTCTAGGGCCAGAAAGGGATGCACTTGGTCTGAAAGAATGTCCACATAACGTGCACCTGTCAGCGCTCCCTGCAGCCTAATTGCGACGATGAGAACGCCGCCCAGATCAGAACTGAACCACCTCCCGCCTGGACACAACCTTGTTGACACGCTGGATCCGTAGCTTCATGGGGCATACGCCACACTCTCACGCGCCCATCAGCTCGATACAACTGGAACCGAGATTCAGGGGACCATACCACACGCCGCCACTGTTCCATGGTCCATTGCCGATGTTTGCGGGCCCATGCACGTCGTTGAGCTCTTGTGTCGAGGTGTCAGCAAACAGGCACGAGTTGGTTGTCGGATGGTGAAGCCTATGCGGTGCAGTTTCCTCCTTACAGTCCTGGTAGAAATGGGTTCCTGACTCCCAACATTCAACTGGGCGATGATCTGACTCACAGTAGCCCGTCGAGCGCCCAGTATGGTTCTGCGGAGACGACGTGATGTCCATTCGTTAAACACCTGTGGTCTTCCCATGCGGCGGTTTACGCAGGTGGCAACATTCACTCTGCGATATTGAAGATCCACCCTCGACACTGTTGACCTCGGAACCCCGAATTCGCGTGTTATCTCGGCAGTGCTGTGACCCGTGCGCCGTACACCAATGATCGTCCCGTGTTCGAAATCGGTTAACTCGTGACATGTTGCCATCTTCACGACACTGGTGTCTGTGACAGACTGCTCAGCTACGCCGCAGCTAGCCCCAACGCTCAGGGGTCATACACGGCATATTTTCTAGGGGGGCACCCCTTCCCGTGACTTTTAATCACTCAGTATATCTTAAATGTAACTTTACGTTTTACCCTTCTCATTTAAAATTATGCATCGGTTGCTCTGTCTGTTAGGTCAACAGCGCAAAGGCTGGTTGGATCCTCAAATAGCACCACCAAAGGTTATGCGGTTATAAGGAAACCCCAAAAACCGATGGCAGCACCAAAATGAGGCGAAGTAGGCAAGATAGGAGTGAGGTAGTTTGCCATTGCTTTCCTCACTGGATCAGAAAGTACTATTGCAGCACGACTGACCCTGTGAGCAGCACCTTTCATATCACTCAGATGCACTAGTCCTGCTCTGAATGTCATTACTCAGCACTACCCATACCCCAGCAGCTTCCATATTGTCACAGTCATGGATGTTGACTGGGACTTCGGTGGAAGCTACACCTTACTCTGGCCTCTGCAAAAGTAATGTATCCATCAAGAAATGACAACAGGCAACATCGGTTGCTAAGAATATATAAAATATAGTAACGCAGTAATATGGTTCTTAGTTGACTGAGATTGGAAAAAAGTAATATTCACTTCATCATTTTTGCCTCATATTCAGTAGAACAAATTTCACTTTAAGGTACTTTTTTATTTTCAAAATCTTCCTCCAATCGGAGGCTACCTAAGACAAAGAATAACTAAAACAATTTCATTCAAAAATATAAAAAACATATTATAAGTGAATTATTTCTCACTCTGGCGAATACAGGTGGTGTCTGGGACCAGAAGAGAACCTCTGAGCCCTTTCAGCCGCCAGGCGATGAACTTCTTGGAGTTGATGTTGAACGTCTTCATCAGCTCTGTCGTCTTCTTAGGGACTGTCCCTCTCGCATCGATCATAAGATCCCTCACTTCTGCGACGACCAGCTCGTATTTATTCATATAATACGGCACTGTAGGCAGGTAGATATACTTTTTTTTTCTCTGTCTACTTCGTCTGGTTGGTCGGAGTCCGTTTGAAATCTTACTGTGGGGCGATCATGTCGCTTAGTAGGCCCTGGTCTTTGGGGCTGTTGCGCCGTGGGGTTTGGTTTGGTTTGGTTTGGTTTGGGCATCGTATGACATGGAGTCTCGAATATATTTTGGCCCTTCAAAAATCCGACTACCGCTGCCGGTTTTGAACCTGTAATCCTGTGATGCGCAGGTCGACACTGTACCACTGATCCTCAGAGCAAGCGCTACTGATTAGTCCCAGAGCAACAGACAGGAGCAGCTAAATTCTAAACGGGAGAGTCTTGAGTGTAAACATGCCACAGGTCACCTCCAGCACTGATGTGGCACGACAAACACATGCAGTATAAAAGTTGTCTCAAGGGAATGTCAACAGTACATGACCAAGAGTGAGTAATCTGCTAGAACAAACAGTACTGTATCACGCTGACACTTATTGTTCCCACTAGTATAATAGAGGGCCGCGCGGGCTTTTAGTCTGTGGTGGGCTATCATGGAAGCTGGAAATGACTAGCATCTAGTCCCGAGCTTTAGGAGATGTGTCGCTCTATCATCTGAGCTTTTTGCTTTACGTCGCACCGACACAGATATGTCTTATGGCGACTATGTGATAGGAAAGGCCTAGGAATTGGAAGGAAGCGGCCGTGGCCTCAATTAAGGTACAGCCCCGGCATTTGCCTGGTGTGAAAATGGGAAACCACGGAAAACCATCTTCAGGGCTGCCGACAGTGGGGCTCGAACCCACTATCTCCCGATTACTGGATACTGGCCGCACTTAAGCGACTGCAGCTATCAAACTCGATCTCTGAGCTATTCAGCCGGAATTATTATTAGCCTCAGACCTCTCACCTGTGGGTTCCATGGTTCAGATCCCGGTCTTTCCATGTGAGATTTGTGTTGGACTAAGCGTAGGCGGGACAGATTTTTCTTCGGGTACTCACTCCAGTATCATTTCATCTCATCTGTCAAATCATTAATCATTGCCCCAGAGGAGAGCGGTAGGCTTCGGCAGCCCTCACAATTCCTATCCTCGCCACTACATGGGGCTTCATTCCCTTCCTGACCCGGTTAGATGACTGGAAACAGGCTATGGGTTTTATTATTATTATTATTATTATTATTATTATTATTATTATTATTATTATTATTATATCGCGTGGCCTCTGGAGGGGCCTAGTGGAGATGTCTCCATTTTGACGTCCGTGGATAAGCTATTGTTCTGGGTGTGGTGATGGTGATGACAATGAGGCAACCTGAAACCTGGTCTCGGCACGTAGCCTACTCCTGTCGAATAACACCACGGAGTCTGCTCAAGTCTTAAACGTATCCACCCGACGGACATACAAACTTTAACAGCATCATATGCCTTCACTCCACGCATGGACGCTACGGAGAGGTTTGTAATTGAATCCATGCTCTTGGCAGGCAAATTGGTGATCAGAAATTGTATACCACTGCAACATTGTGATGGGGAATATTGTCTACCGACCACGTAACCTCGATATCAGACCATAAAAACTTGACGCCTTAATTATCATGACCACTAGACAGGCTGCTGCTATTATTATTATTATTATTATTATTATTATTATTATTATTATTATTATTATTATTATTATTATTATTATTATTATTATTATTGAGGGGAGTGGCTGCGCGTGCTAATGCGCTACAATTATGGAACGAATCTCTGCATTCGGGAGGGGAATGATGTCGGGAAACAGTGGGTTCGAACTCCACGGTCGGCAATCCTTAAAATTGTTTTCTGTGCTTTCCCATTTTCGCTTCCAGGCAAATGCCGGGGAAGTTCCTATTCAGACGCTACAGCCGATTCCTTCCGCCTCGTGACCCAATTTCACTCACCATCATTCATTTTATCTTCATTATCTCGAATTGAGCTCTACGTCCCAAGGGCATTCGGCCGTTAAAACATGCCGTGTAATTCGGCCGGCTGTGGACTTCGTTATTTCAACCATTAGCATCCTTGAGGTTTAATTCTTTCCCACTATTCTAGCATTTGCTTTCTGTGAGCCTCCCTTCTTTCATCAGTCCACTACTTGCCTGTTTTCCACTTCGACTTTTCTTGGAATCGCTGCTATGCTTTTTTTCTGGAGAGGAACATGTTCATGGATGTCTTCATGTGTGACCCTTATTTCTTGAAGGTCTGTTTCAACTTCAGTGAACCAAGGTCCCTTGGTTTTCTTGTTTATAAAGTAGGAAAAGATCTGGCTGGCCAATCTCTGCGAGCTCATACTTGTTATGTCGCCATAAAAATTAATCCTCTGTTTCCGAATGGTTTCCGTTACCCTTTCCATATGCGGGTACATTTCATTGTTTTGCCGTCTCCTGTACTCGCCATTTTCTCTGATTGGTCAGGATTTTTCTTTCTTTGGCTTCTAACTTTTCAGTTAGGCTCTTCCTGTTTAATGCAAGGTATTCTGTTGCATACACATCCTCTGGACGAATGACTGAAATTATTATTATTATTATTATTATTATTATTATTATTATTATTATTATTATTATTATTATTATTATTATGTTAGTGCATCTCGACAGGATGGATGATGTCGAGAGAGATCGTTACATGTAAAGTTAAAATTCAGCCGAAGTGCTGACGTGGTGCGGGACTTTAATTTATGTTAACGTCGAGCTGTGAGGGAGAAGGGGTTGGTGTAGATTCTCTCCCGGGCCAGATCACTCAAGTAGAGCCTGACCTCGGGGCATCAGAGACCAGAACAGCCAGTTAGAGCGCCACGGAAATCTGACCTGCTCTCTTCTCTATTTTCCCAGCTGTGTCATTGTAATGCCCTCATTTCTCTTGGGACTAGTAAATGTGAAGTAACCTTTCGCGATCATCTTAGGCTAGATTCACTCTTTTTAACGTGAATAATAATAATAATAATAATAATAATAATAATAATAATAATAATAATATGAATATGGCCTCCGCTACCTTGTGCAGGAATTTGAATTTGACACCATTTATACTGCTTGAGTGTCAAATTTCGACTTCCTGTTTTGCTCCACCAGTGGGAAGATAAAATGGATCTCCGTTGGGCGACTTCGTTTTTAGAGTGTGGATGATGAACGGGGAGGTGACAATCTCGAGGTGTTTGTTCTTATGTGGAATTTACAGTATTGTATTATCGTCTACTCCTCCAGTGCTGGCGAGCTTCTGATAATGACGTGACAATCACGGAACCCTAACTTAATCGTTAGTAGACTTCTCTCTTTTGTCCTTCATGTGGGGCCTCCCTTGATCTACTGTTGTCTTCTTCCGACCCTACGAACTTAGACTTGCGATGCCTCAGATTTTGTGTGTGTATTTTCAGTCCCCAGTCCGAAGGCTGTTTGGATCCTCAGCAGCACACCATTAGCTGTCATAGCTGGCGTAGGCGTCACTGAAGAGGCGTACTAGGAAAATGAAGAGTGAGGTGGTTTTTCGTTGTTTTCTTCACTGAGCCAGCAGTTACTATTACACATCCGTCTGCCAAGCCCACTGATACGCATAAACGGTTGGCTGGACACCCCTGTTACGGTGAGGGATGAAAAGAGCAGTGAAAACCAGTCTAGAAGACAGCAAGGCGCAACCTTCACACCAGTTGTTACCAAGCAGTGGGATTAAAAGCAAGTTAAGATGTCAATGTGGTCTAAAGGTGAATATCGTGCAATTATCCGGTACAATTTTGCTCGTAGATTAACTGTTGACCAGTGTCTGGAGGAAATGACTCCTGTGCTGGGGAAAGGCGGTCCACATCGGACTACAATTTTCCGCTCGTACAAAGAGTTGCGGGGGGGGGGGGGGGTGATTTTTGGGGTTGAAGACGATCCTCATTTTGGGCGACCGTCTGAATCAGTGACTGAGGAAAACATTGAAGCTGTGAGGGAAATGTTGCAGCAAGAGAGGCAGTTGACATATCGGCAGGTAGAAGAGACCCTCCACATCCCTGCACCAGCTATTCATTCAGTTCTACACGACCATCTCCATGTTAGAAAGGTTTGTTCCCTTTTGGGTGCCCCATTCACTTTCAGAGGAACAAAGGGCACATCAAGTGAAATGGTGCCGAGAAATGCTAAAACAGTTTGAAAATGGGATTTCGCGTAACGTCCATAGCGTTGTTACAGGTGACGAAACTTGGCTTTATTATTACGATGTCCCTACAAAATGCCAGAACAAGGTGTGGCTGTTTGAAGATGAGGGTACTCCTGTGACTGTGCGAAAGTCAAGGTCAGTGAAGAAAAGGATGATTGCAGTATTCTTCACTGAACGTGGCATCCTGACTCGGGTTGTGCTAGAAACACAAAGGCCAGTTTCTGCGAAGTGGTACAGTGAGACTTGTCTGCCTCAGGTCATCCAGGCTCTCAAGCAGCTCCGTCCAAGGTCACAACTCAACACTTGGCTCTTGCATCACGGCAATGCTCCAGCACATCGTGCTAATGTAACAATGGATTTTCTTGCCAGATCAGGGTTGACTGTGCTTGATCACCCTCCTGATCTTGCCCCGTGTGACTTCGTACTCTTCCCAGAAGTGAAGATGAAGTTGAAAGGGCGGCGTTTTGCATCCGACGATGAGCTTCTGGCAGCATATGATCAAGAGTGTGAAAAAGTAACCGAAGAAAAGTGGCAGATTTGGTTCAGTGACTGGTTTCGACGTATGGAAAAGTGTATTGAGTGTGGTGGAAATTATTTTGAAAAAGTCTAAAGCGTTCACTCACATTGAAAAACTTTCCTAGTGCCCGTTGTACTTGCACCAACCGACCGCATGAAGAAAGGTTTCTCTATAACACCCATAATGAAGGACACTTATTGCTGATTGAACCGCTCTTCGGAGTAGCTTAGTTGGTGGTCAGAGCATTCTTCAGGAGACCAACGACGTGAAAATCAACGTGGAGCATCAGCACACGTCGTGACAGTTTTCCCTGTCTAAGTACCATCTTGCACAAGAATTGAATCATGTCACTTTGTATTGAATGTCACAATTAATACGTCGAGCGCCACAGCGAGCACCGGTGATTATTTTCGAATTCCCTACTTGGCCACAGGAGACCACGTTGTCCTCTTGCGCCCAACGTGTTGCATACGAAAATGATCTTCAACGTTTTACCTTTACTTAGCGGCCACGTCACTTCTTGGCAGTCTCGCAGGCACGGTTCTGCCCTTGGGTCACATGGTCACGTGCCCTACCATTCTTGAAGCATTTAAAGAAAGACGTAACTATGACGTTATTTTTCATTCAAAGATGCTTTGTTGTAGCGTTTATACGTCACGTTCCTTTCCCGCATGTTGGAAGAAACTTGGCAACACAGCAATGGTCACATTCTAGTTGTAGACTTCCTCTCTCCATTCGCCAACCCCTTACCCTCACTTGCAACTGCTTGAAGATGAAGCGGGGTTACGCTGAAATCCACTTACGAAGGTCACGGAGATTTTGAGATCGGACACTCCGGCGCTGTAATAGATAGATCTTCCGCATAATTTATATTATGTACACGAGATGGTGACAGGAGCTATTATAATATAATGCGCAGCAAAAAATTACCAAGCACGACAATATCAATTGGTTACACATAAAGTGGTTTCGCTTTACACAAGGTAGCAGCTCGGTTAAGTTTAAGTATTCTGCGAAGGACGAATTCCGTGAGATGTAGGTTAACCCTAAGGGCACTTAAATAGGATGGAATCACTCTTCAACCGAAATACAGACAGCTGCTACCTATATCACTTCAAAAGAAGAGAGATTTGTTGACTATGTTGAAAACTGGAGTCATCCCAGCTGAATATAAGGAGTTTTACAATGGTTTGTCTTCGGCAAAGGGAATTCATGACGAAGCTGTTTGGGCAGCCGTAAGAATGGATGAGGCAAATGAAGAGGACCAGATGACAGTAAATACCCTTTGGATTGAAAATCGGTGCAAAATTCAATTTCTCTTGCTTGCGATGCATGAAAATAGCACCTGTATTCACCTTATGCAAAAATGTTTCTCAAACAAAAATGGTTCATAACAGTCGTTTCTAACGTAGGAGAAATTTGATTTTGATTTGATTTTACTACAAAAATTCAGTTTAGTAAAAATCCTACGTTCTATAATGTACGTATTTCTTAAATTTAGATGAATAAATGTATGTTCTATTGAATTTATGACCTGGTTTATAATTATAAGAAAAGACAGTATCCAATGTCCAATAAAACTGCGTTTAACAAGTGCTCAGTTGTGCTATGTCCTGACATCCGCACAAATAATCACATTTAGAAAGAATGTATGCAAATTTTGAGTATAAATTGATTAGAAAAACACTTCTGAGTGATTATTATACCTAAAAAGTCAGCAACCACCAAAGAATAGCACATCATTTGGTACCGAAACACGGGTTTGAAACTTTGTTTTTGCATTTCCCGCAATTTAAGAAATTTGGACTTGACACTACTCTTCTTTAAGGTATCGATATTAACTTTCTTTTTAGCAGTCTGGTAGGATGAAGGATATTTCCTTCTTTCCCTACAAATTTTAAACTCCCATTTCTCCAACGAATTCAAACCTTCTCACGATACAATCGTCATGAAACTAGAAGCGCAAATAATGTGAAGACAATTATAAATTGAAAAGATACATTTTCGTGCAGTATTTGCTTTCACTGTCCGGCTCGATGGCTAAATGGTTAGCGAGCTAGCCTTTGGTCACAGGGGTCACAGGGGTCCCGGCTTCGATTCCCGGCAGGGTCGGGAATTTTAACCATCATTGGTTAATTTCGCTGACACGGGGGTTGGGTGTATGTGTCGTCTTCATCATTTCATCCTTATCATAACGCGCAGATCGCTTACGGGCATCAAATCAAAAGACCTGCATCTGGCGAGCCGAACATGTCCTCGGACACTCCCGGCACTAAAAGCCATACGCCATTTCATTTTCATTTTGCTTTCACTGTTTTAGAGTGAACCAAATCAGTGGTGTGAATGTAGCGATTTCTCCACTAGACCTAGCTGTTTGAGATGTTTTTAGCTGTGGAATTTAAAACAAACCATATGTTCATGTGGGGATCTATTGATTTTTTCAACTTTTAGCTGCACAGAAACATTCCTTTTCAATCATTATAAAAGGAATTGAGCTAATTTTTGTTTCGTCGTTGTCGGTTTTCGATGCAATTACAAGTGATAAGCGAGAAGTGAACACATGATCACTCTTTATTGTAGTATGCGATTACGGTGCATGTCGCTCTTCGATACGTTTTCGATTTTTTGCTTGTGAATATTCAAATGTGTGTGATATTCCTGTGTGATGTGTCAGTGTAGTAAGTAAAATGAATCAGGTGAGATGTTAACGAATTTAAAAGGAAAACGAGAACGATTACTTGCTAAGGAATAAGATCCACCACGACGAGAACTTGATATAACGCAGGTGTTTAAGGATAAAAATAGAACATATAACAGGAATTTCAACAAAAACGTGCACGAAGAATGGGAGTGAATGGGTGTCAATTTACCTCGCTCACTATTTTGCTTTCCGTGTATTTCGTTTGGTGGGGAAAGAGGCTAGGCCGGCCGCAAAATGAGACGCAGGTCCGTGAGGTGACGAAGGATGGCTCACGGTGAATTTCTACGAACCACAGAACTGACTGGACCCGCGCATGTTACGTGACGTGACGCAGATGCTGCGCGTGGTGACCCTGTGGACCGCAGTCTCTCTTCCGCAGTTTCCTGCAAGACTCACGGTGATTTTGGTTGTTCATATTATTGATAAGCCATTTTTCTGACTCAGGAATTTTTTGAAATATCATATTAAATGTATTTTTATCGAAACCACCATAAACTGTATACTGTGTTTTGAGAAGAATTAATGTACACTATAAAGCAACGGGATACCAATTTATTACAGTTAAATGTTTTATCTATTGATGAATGCAAAATTAATTGTTTTGAAATGAGAAATTCCAAAATTAAACTCATGTGAGAAATACAAATTATTTGTAATGGCTAAGCTGAGATATACAAATTGAAAACAACTTATTTCCAGACACAAAAAGTGCGTTTTAGTGAGAAAAATAAGTAACAAATAATGTGACGAAGTCATGACGAGGAGGTGTGAGAGAAGGAAGTAATTACGAGTATTTCTTTTCTTTTTACAAGTTGCCTTACGTCGCACCGACACAGATAGGTCGTAAACTGCGTACTGAAACTGCAATCCAACTTGCGACGATTGTCGCCATGACTCCCTCTGCCGTGAAGAATTCGACGTGAGTCACCCTGCATCACCTCACGGACCTGCGTCTCATTTTGCGGCCGGCCTTTAAGACTGGAGTAAAATACCTGAAACAGTGTGCCCCATCTCTTGTAAACCCCACGAATTGCGATGCTGTCTCGTTATGTATTTGGAGTGTTGACAGCCCTATCTATGTTTCAGTTGGGCAACCCTGATATTACTCAATATATTAAAAAAGGATAAATTGTAAGCACTATCGGTTAAAATAGCTTTGGCTGTTTTTATGTAATGGGTATGACCATTATCTGTCTACCCCAGCGACGCTGGAAATCTACCTCTGTTTTTTGCGAAGTCAAACAGTTATTCACAGAGAACTTTAAAAAACTATCAGAAATTCGATTGTACTACCAGTAGCGGCGATTGGTTTTTTAATTTTTTTTACAATTTTGCTTTACGCCTTTTTGGAAAGGCCTAGGAGTGGGAAGGAAGGGCCGTGTCCTTAATTAAGGTAAATCCCAGCATTTGTTTGGTGTGCAAATGGGAAACCACAGAAAACCATCTTCAGGGCTGCCGATAGTAGGGTTCGAACCCACTACCTCCCGGATGCAAGCTCACAGCTGTGCGCCCCTAACCGCACGGCTAACTCGCCCGGTGATTGGGAATTAAAAGTGTGTGTGGCAGGGCACGAAATGTATAGAGAACAAAAAGTACCGGGAGTTTGGGGGATATAGTGGCGGGTAGAAAACAACATTTTAAAAAATAGCTACAGAATATTACGTTTTTGATGCTGTCTGAGCGAATTTCGACAGAATAGTAATGGTTGACAGTGTACCTATCTAACTACGGTACGAATAGTTTTTTCGAGATTTTGATTCAATACTGCACCATAAAATTTTCACCAGAGGAACATCTATGACAAACAGCAGTACAGCGTGATTATACAATAAAAAGCGATTTATTATTTTTCAGTACTCTAAGAAAATAGATAGAAGTACACACAGACACATTGACTGAGTGAGGCTGCCAGACTGATGAATGCGCGGGGCAAAAATGTATCCCTTTATTCCCTTCCTTGCAGCACATGCTGGAAGTGCGACTACTATCTGATGGCGCAAACCTGCGCGAAGCCCCGAGCTTGGAGGGAAAGTAGAGGAAGGCAGGCGGTAGAGGGGTTAATTACTGTCGAGTTGTTGGAAGCGAAATGAAGCCTTGTCGCCTTAACGTAGTAGCCAGGAGCCGATGTGAACACTTCCGTAGCAACTAACAAGGTGGCCGTTCTTCCCCTCTCACATACATTGCAACTCATGGACTTGTCGGCACACAAAACTCATTTAGTGCTCAGCTAAGGTTTTATGTCATCAGATAGTAATCGCGCCTCTGCACGCTGCTGCATGGGTCTGCATTACTTGCTGTGGCGTACGAATCGGTTAGCCGCGTCGAGTGACATTTTATGTGTATTTCCGCTAAGTAATTTTTCTAATATTTATAAAAATCGGGGGAGTAATTAGGTGATAAGTCAACAGGGTTTGCATAACAAAATACAATCCTTTGTTTTAGGTGGCTAAAATGGAATAAAAAAATGTTTTTCCAAAACACTTTTGTGGGGTGACTGGGCCCCGCCCTTTTCCCTCCCGCCCCTAATAACCGACACTGTGTACTACTTAAACTTTCCAGTTGAATTCTACTGATATATTTTTTCTTAATTCGACAATTTTCTTAGGTGGATTGGCGAATATATGTTCAGTTCTACGATATGTTATTAGTGTTATTACATCATAATCCAAATATATACCGGTTCATTCCTTCGTGTGCTGTTTGTTGGATTGTTACTGCGAGTATCGAAGGAAAGCCGGCGTCTCTAGGACTGATTACCCAGTGTTTGTCCTCCAACGATCAGCAAGTTTAAGGCAATCTCGTTCTTCTCTAAACTTGTTTGTTCGCCTCGAGAGGAGCGGATAGCTCTGATAACACTACTCTCGTTGGATCGAAAGCCGACACCAAGGAACACAGACCGGAGACAAAAGGCTTACGTCAACAGCACACCATGAGTTAAGTCTTCATTTCGTATCGTGAATAATGATCAAGGACGGGAAAATTTAGCATTTATGGTAACTGCGCATTTTTGTTTTAGGAATTAAAAATGAAGATTTATTTTTTTGATAGTTGTAGGTTGTGCTGGAACACTATGTTACCAATACTTAAAATGCGACACAATGTTAATTTAGCAAAACATTAGATTTTGTAGGGATATTTTATTTGCGAAAATCATGTTATTCGACTGGAAAGTGTCGAAATTTCTATTCTCAACCAGTACTATCGATTGGTATTAACAGAATTAATCGATTATGATGTAAACGTCGATCATACTACTTTTTTTCGACTTTTAAAATGCATTTTTAAAGGAACGAGATCGGCACGAGACAAGACGTGAGATGTTTCCTTTCCCTTCATTCCTATTTGAACTTCATTGTGCGCAATGCGAAGAGAATAAATCACCATTAATCGATATACGGCTATAAAATAATGCCCATGAGAGAGCTCGGATTCAAATGAAACGATAACACGCCACAGATTCACTGACAGAGTTTTGCAAATTTTGTAATTGTAGAGTTGCGTGGGATGAGAAGGACAGTATTGTAACCCATGTTAAGAGTTTAGACGTGACGGAAGCGACGCGAAAATTCCACCGCTGGCGCTGGTCAGCCTGTATCTCAAACAAAATAGACTTCTGTTATGAGCGATTGGACAGCTACAAACGCGGGAAATTTTCCAAAGATAACAGTTGAAGTGTTTTTCAGAATCAAACATCCCTTTGGAAAAGATAGAAAACCAGGAGTTACGAGCATGGATTATAGTTTTTTCGAATGAATATGTGCCATGTGTGAAAACTCTGCGTGAGATGTATAAACCAGGTAAGGAAAATGTAATTGAACCAATACAGAAGGTGCAACTTCAAGGAAAGCGATGCAAAAGCTGAGCAATACTTCATTTGAATAGTTAATTTTCTCGTTGATTTGAGCAGTATTGTATCATGTCCTCAAACCATTAAAATTTAGAATAAAAAAATATAGAAAAGAAGTGCTACAAGTGCTTATTTTAACGTTTAAAAATAAGCACTGTTTTTCAGAAAGATGCTAATTTTAATAAACATATGCTAATTTTTTCACTCTCTAATTAAACGTGTGACAACGCTGTCTGTGTTTTCCGTCTATACTAATAGATGGAAGTCGAAAGGTAGCGATTGATAAAGTCATGTTGTAACGTTCCAGACGTTACAGTGTAATTATGTTAATTTTATTATGTGTAATTAATTCAGGAATTTAACGTCATGATATTTATTTGGTATGTAATTGTATTATAATTCATGTTTAATCATTTGCTCACTATCATTTCATTACTTTGTAACTACGACTTATAAACGAGGGCTGAATATCCTCATATTCACTTAGATTCTTGCGACAGTTGGTTAAAATTAACTTGCAGTAGATTTCAGTTATCTTGCCACATCACCGAGGAGGAAGGAAGGACAAATTTAGACGCCAAGTTCTGGGAAAAGCGAGCACGTGTTCACGCGTCCTAACGTAAGCTACCGTATTTCGACCAGAATTATTCGAACTGATCAACGCCTATATTTTCAAAGGAGCGTCATGTTGCCATGGATACTGATTGAAAGGACGAATAGAAGAACAGTTGATATCTTGTGTGGGACCCATCTACTCTAAAATCTAGAGTGGGGAGAGAAGTGTCATCTGATTGGACCACGTGGTAGCGGCCTGTAATTAGCGCGAGAGAAGGTGATAAAAGGACGTGTTGGAGCTCGTGGCTTCATTCTTATTCGCTCTCTACAACGTCTTATTCGCTTCTGCGAGTCTCTCTACATTATTCTACGATCTTCTACGAGGCTTCTACTTGATTTTCTACTTGATTCTGCGTCTCGATACTTAGAAATTCTGAATGAGGGGTGTATAGCCACTCTCATGAGGAAGTACGTACAGCACGGCTATAAGACCGGTTTGAACCAGTCTAAGTCAATAGATAGTTTTAATCTAGATAGAAATGAAACTTCAGAGAACATTTTCAGTAAAGTTGGAAGGATTCTTAATTGAGTATCCTCTCCATATAACCCAAGGTGGTTCTTCTAACTATGACTTAGGGCTTATCTCCAATATATGGGATAGAGCATAATAGGGAGTGTTAGTTTTGAAGTCATCTTCCAATTAGTGGTGGATGCAATTGGCAAGGCAGGAATGGTACTGAGCTGCAGATGAAGAGATATCAAAGACGGCCGGTGATGTTCCCGCTACAAGGAGGGAAGCTTTCCAAGGACCAGCAGAACAAGACGACATGGTGAGCAAGCGAGTTAAAGATATTGCAAGTTTTCGCGAAGTAGAGTCATTCAATTTTTATTAAATTCATTTTCTAATTTAAATTCAGTTCTCGTTAAACCGTCGTCATTTATATTAAATATAATAAATAGTATTTTTCTAGTTTACTTTAATCAATTTGCCTTAATTAGCCTTTTGATTTCTAATTCTCCTGCTTAATGATTAGTGTATATCACCCCACCCCTGTGATAAGAGTCCGTCCAAGCTTGATTATAAATTTTTATCTTTAAGTCCTCAGCTTAAAGATTGGCGCCCTTAGCTTGAATGGTTGCATTTCTCATTTGATGATTGTTCTCCGAGAGGGGAAGTCACAATGTTAGAAAAACGTAAATCTACATGAATTAATGTGGAACTTCCAGGAGCTCGAGAACGTTAAAATTTGGTACCCCGAACATCCGCTGCAAATTCGAACGTTTCCAGAGCTCCCGGAGAGGCCTGAGGAAGGTGTTCCAAAATTTGAGGCTCTAAAGCAAAACAGCACAAGTACTCGAGTGTAAGCAGTTGTTTTCACCCATTGAGAAGATTCTCATTTTCTTGGGTTTAAACGTCCCAGTTAATTTTCGACATTAAACCCGGAGAACATGTTATGGGAAATTTTTAAGATAATAAGGTGGTAAGAGATGTGGGACTAAACGAAGCCACAGAGGATTGTGGAGGTGGTTAGTAATTCACAGAGGTTTGCAGACTGAACGCTAGAAAGCGTAAGTCTGTAATTAATATGTAAGCTCACCGGACAAGAAATTAGTCACCGTAGTACGCACGCTCAGATGGATCGTTAAGCCTGTACGGATGGCGCAGCGAACGATTCCCGAGCTCAACTGCACGCGCTTTGCATCTGCGTGAGCACGACAATCAGTGAGACATTGATGTTTCAAGCGGACGTTGTACGTCAACATGGTTAGCTGTAAGGATGTGACAGAGCGACAAAAAGGGGCAGTCGTTTTTGGCCGTGCCCATGGCCATACGGTGCGTGAAGTTGGTAGATTTGTTGGTGTTTCGCAGCGGACTGTTCAGCGTGTCTACAAGCAGTGGTGTACTTACTATACTATGTGGCCACGAAACACGACGGCAGAATTGGGGTCGGAAAAATATCCTGACTGAGAGGGACCGGAGACGCGTTTCACGGCTTGTGAATCAAAATCGCTTCCAAACCCGAGAGGAATTGCTGGAGTCAGTGCATCCCAACCTGTCAGTGAGAGAACATTGCGACGAGAAATGTGTGCAATGAACATTTGTAGTTGGTCACCTCGCAAGAGGCCATTCCTCACACAGGCACATAAGTCTGCACGTCTTCAATGGGCTAGAAATCGAACATGGACAGTAGCTGACATGTAGTCTGACGAATCACGTTTTTGCGTGTATTCCAATGACGCACGTCGTCGAGTGCACCGAAGGCTTAATGAAGCATTTCATTCTGGATGTGTGCAAGGTCCGGTTCAAACCGGAGGGGCCTTTCAGTCAACATCTGCATGATGAGTATTCTGTTGATACTCCGATTTTTCAAGATGACAACAGCAATGTTCATCGGGCTGGACACATATGTGTCTGGTTTTATGAACACTCCCCCCACCCTATTACATCTCGATTGGCCTGACTTGAACCTCATTGAAAGTCTGTGGGACATGTTGGAAAACGCCGACATCAGTGTCCCCGCAGTTTGGTGGAAATGTGCGATCAAATCCTCAGCGAGTGACATAACCTGGATACGACGTACCTGCACAACCTTGTGGACTCACTTCGTAACCGAATTCAGGCGGTTATCAAGTCCAGAAGCGGAGTTACACGACATTAAATGATGCTTGTAATGATCTTTCCGGGGCTGACTAATTTTTTGTCCGGTGGACTTACGTATGATGCGTTAACTCAGATGTTCCCAAATATTTCTTTGCGCGTAAGTTGCTGTTGGTGGTACAGTATTATTTTTTAAAAAAGTACCTGCAAGGTCGTAGCGATTGAATGTTTATTTAGATTCTTGATTTGCCATAGAGGTTGTTTCTTAGATATGTTTAACCGGGCGAGTTGGCCGTTCGGTTAGGCCGGCCGCAAAATGAGACGCAGGTCCGTGAGGTGACGCAGGGTGACTCACGGTGAGTTTCTGCGAACCACAGAACTGACTGGACCCGCGCATGTTACGGCGCAGGGTGACGTGACGCAGTTGCTGCCCGTGGTGACCCTACGGACCGCAGTCTCTCTTCCGCAGTTTCCTGCAAGACTCATGGTGATTTTGGTTTTCATATTGTGTTTTGTAATTCGAAATGGAAGAAAAACTCATTGAAGCCGTGCGTGTTCGGGAAGTTCTTTATGATACAAGCAACGAAGCCATTGTTGCAGGTGCTGAAGCGAAGGCGATCTGGGAGAAACGGAGACATCCGCTGAGAGATGCTCTCAGAAGACAGCAAAAATACATGAAAAAATGGATCACCGGTTGAATCTGTAACATATCGTTTCGAACACAAACTCGGTATCGGAATCCGATTCTGAACTCAAATCTATTAACATAGCAGCAGTATTCGCCATCTCTGCCAGAGCTGAAGTTTCGTGCTAAACTGCGTACTGAAACTGCGATCCAACTTGCGATGATTATTGCCGTGACTCACTCTGCCGTGAAGAATTCGACGTGAGTCACCCTGAGTCACCTCACGGACCTGCGTCTCATTTTGCGGCCGGCCTTAGGGGTGCGCAGCTGTGAGCTAGCATCCGTCAGATAGTGGGTTCGAACCCCACTGTCGGCAGCCCTGAAGGTGGTTTTCCGTGGTTTCCCATTTGTACACAGCAGGCAAATGCTGGGACTGTATGCAGGGTTGGTCCCAAGTATTTGTTATACTTTACAGATTCCAGCTGGGTGTTTCCGCATGTGAACACGTCTAACCTGCTGGTTTTTCCACCCCTCCTGAACTTTGTAACTTTGGTCTTGTTTAGTTGTCTCTCAGGGGGTGTTACTTCGGATTATGTGCCACAGTTGCATAAGAATCTTGATAGCTTACGCCCTTCGTCTTAAGCATCTTGAAGTACATAAGGAAGTACATTGCTTTGTTGATCGAATTGTCTCTCAGCCCACTGACATTGACAAGGAAAGGGATACACGAACTTTCCATCCCCCTTTTCCTTCAGTCATTTAATTTAAAGGCAGATTGTTTTGACAGGTATGTGTCACGAGGGGAACAATTGCGACATCATCTATAACCTGGCGGCAGAAATAAGAAAACCCTCCCAAGATGAAATCGTGACGTGCGTAATAAAATAATTTTTCTCCGTAGTGTGACACCTTCTGTATGGCGTACATAGCACGCAGTTGCGTTTGCAGCCTGCATGTACTGTATTTGTAGATTGATTCAGATCAAATTGTTTCTTTAATTGTTTGTATATATTTGAAAAAAAAATTGATTGTGTGCTTTTTCGTAGCATTCGGCAAATCCATATACTGCATGTTGGATCAGGTACGTAAAAGAATAAATAAATAAATAAATAAATAAATAAATAAATAAATAAATAAATAAATACATTTATGCTCGGACCGTACGTTTAGTTTGTTGCCTGCTGTAATGCGATCTTGTGTCTGGAGTGAAGTGCAGTATTATGTGTCATCTGCATAAAGGAACAATTCCACTTACGATGCAGTCACCTTTTCCACTACCTTGTGGGTTAAAATTTAGAATATAACAGGACTCAGATGATGTAAAACTCCGTTGGTTTGCATGATAGCTTCCGAGCTCCTTACTCCATCAGCGACTATCAAGAGGTTATGTATTGTAGGATATTGCTTATTATCGATAGGAAATTCTGGTTTAGTAAAAGTATCTTAAACTAAGTTCGTCCCAAATACTTCTCAATTGCTTGAAGCGTGGATCTTCGGGCCACTAAGCCATACTGCTCTTCAAGTATTGCATCCATTAAGGCAGGCATTATTCGATGTTTTGAGATTGTCATTCACAAGAATAGAGTACTTTTTTTTTAGAATACCTCACCGAGCTCGATAGCTGCAGTCGCTTATGTGCAGCCAGTATCCAGTATTAGGAGATAGTGGATTAGAACCCCACTGTCGGTAGCCCTGAAGATGGTTTTCCGTGGTTTCCCATTTTCACACCAGGCAAATGCTGGGGCTGTACCTGAGACCATGGTCGCTTCCTTCCGACTCCTAGCCCTTTCCTATCCCATCGTCGCGATAAGACCTATCTGTGTCGGTGCGACGTAAAGCAACTTGTTAAAAAAAAATACTCAGATTATTCTTCTCAAAAAATGTTCAATGTTTTCCATCATCCTATAGAAATCCTTCGAATTCCTCCGTTTTTTTTTCTTCCTGCAGTATAGCTTAATAGGGGTATACCGTCTATAGTTTTTCCTCTCGGGTTTGAAGCGGCGCACTGTTAGTTCAACAGAAGCGAAGGAACATTGAGTAAATACGGCAACCCTCATAAATCTGGTGTTGTATTCCTTTCTTTCGATAATACGTTGCATGCTTTGGTCTCGTTATTCAATATCAAGCTAGAGAGTACAGTATCCAATGTGTTCCTTTCTTATTTATCTCCGGCTATTCGTTGATATGAGTCGTGATTTGTGTTTCAAAATATTAGCGGCGAATGATGTATACATGTGATTTATTGATGTCAGCGTCGAAATTTGTATCGACATATGGTTCACCAATACACACTGATGATTTGTGAAGTATACGGCCCCACCTTTACCTACGATGCATGATCTTCACGAGTGCTGTTTGTTTTCACACACATTCTGACAGACCTGTAAACAGTTTGTACGAGTGCCATTTCAAAACTTCTGCACAGAGCGCATGCGCGTCCGTTATGAGCCAGACTTTCAGCTGTCGCCACGTGTTTTCAGTGTTATGATAATTTGTGTTTTGAGTGAGAAATTTTGATTTGAAATGGAGGAAGAAAATGACTTACATCGAATATCACATAGTGACCAGCGGTCTTACATGAAAATTGAATGTTTGCGGGTTAAAACACCTACCGAAATTCACAACGCTTTTGTTGAAATTTTTGAGGGATAGTGTATTGGATCGAAGCAAAGTGTCATGATGGGTTTCCTGTTTCCGCGAAGGCCGGACAAGTACTAAAGGCAATCCAAGGAGTGGGGGGCCGGTAACTGCAACAGACTACACGACCGCTGTCATAATTAACGACATTCTTCAAGAAGATCGGCGCAAAACATGCGAGGAAATTTCAAATAAATCAAGACGATATTACACGAGCTTTCTGCGGAATGTTTTGTGGCCAAAGATTCGCCGATGAAGATCCGACACTTTCGCAGCTGGAATGCTTATTCTGCGTGATAACGCACGACCCAATACTGCCAAACCAGTTCGCAGAGTTTTGGAGGATTGTGGTTGAGAAATCCTTCCCCAACCACCTTACAGTCCTGACAAGAGTCCGCCAGAACTTGATTTGTTCCCAAAACTCAAGAATCCACTTCGAGGTAAAGGTTTTCAAAGCATTTGAGTAGGCTTCCGGTGCAGCGACCCGAGTAAATCAGACAGATCAACAGAGATGGGGTCCTAACGGCAATACAAAACTTGCCGAAACACTGGGCCGCTGTTATTGAAAAGGATGGAGATTGCATTGAAGGCCTGTAAAGTAATTTTGTGGAAAGAAAATACCAACGTAATTTTACGGTATGCAGAGTTTTTGAATTGACCTTCGTAACCTCTGTAATTACCTTCGTAATCCCTGTGGGTGGAGGACGCAGACGAAGAATACACCCACGTTATCCCTTGCCTGTCATAAGAGGCGAATAAAAGGGACGACCAAGGGATGATGAAGTTAGAACATTGAGACTATTTGTGATTAGTACCATTACGTGATGAGCATCATGAGTCGACATTACTTGCGATTGGTACGGTACCACCATGTGAGGAACACCATAGATCTACGTTACCTGTGAATAGTACCCTTATATGAGAAACACTACGGGTCTGGGCGTTGCTTGTGGTTAGTAGTCCCCACGTGTGTATCCCTCCGAGTTGGAGTGGCGGGGGGCACTCGGCTTCGCAGACTAATGTCCATGCGAGAAAAGACCGTACTCTGCGCTGGAATGGGTCTGTTGCCCTGTATTCAGAATGGGTCTGCGTTACCTATGTGTAGTACCACTATATGAAGAACACCACGAGTCTACGTTGCCTGAGAGTGGTACCATTATGTGAGGAACACAGCGGGTCGTGCCTGTGGATGGTACTATAATGTGTAAGACGCCGTGGGTTTGCATTGCCCATGATTAGTACCACCAGGTGAGCGGCACCAAGAGTATACGTGGCCTGTGATTAATTTCACTATGTGAAGAACACCATGGGACTACCGGCGGCCGTGATTAGTCCCACTATGTGAAGAACACCATGGGTCTGCGTTGCTTGCGATAGGTTCCCTTGTTGTTACCACAGAGATGGTCCGGCTCCATGGCCAGCGTGCTGGCCTCTGGTCACAGGGGCCCTGGGTTCGATTCCCAACAGGGTTGGGAATTTTAACCATCATGGGTTAATTTCCCTGGCACGGGGCTGGGTCTATGCGTTGTCTTCATCATCATTTCATCCTCATCACGACCCGCATATCGCGTACGGGCGTCAAATCAAAAACCTGCACCTGGCGAGCCGAACCCGTCCTGGGATCTCCCGGCACTAAAAGCCATACGTCATTTCGCCATTTCATTTACCACAAAGATGCACACGCAAAATGCTGTCAATTGTGTACACTATTTTATTTACAAATTATATACACATATTCTACACACACGCACTAATAACTGCCATCTTGAAACAAAACACTACTGCGAAGAAGAAGCAGAAGAAGATTGGAGATTGCAACACTTGCATGTCAACTAACTACCAACGTTAAAAATTCACATACCGGTACTCGATTAACGACTGGCACTCATAACTCTCACTAAAACAACTCCACTCAACCCTCAAGACTGCCCTTTTATGTACATTGCCTGGCCAGGCTGCTAGAAGAATATGACACAACGTGTTTTTTCCTCGTAATTTAGAGAGTCTCCAATAACCTATTTACAATGAATGGAATTTTCTGTAACTTTCCAGCTCCAAAAATACGTTGTTCTGGACTATTACAGCATGTTGCACAACACTGCACTCGATTTATGGATTTATACATCATATATACAGGTAATAATACATTCTATTCCATTAATTACGAGTTTTTACATTAAATAAACTCATATTAATATGCATACAAGCAAACGTGTCGTAATATAACCTCACATACAACACACAAATAATAAGACCACGATTTATACCAAATAAAGTCCGGACATAAATACATAAGTAATAATAATAATAATAATAATAATAATAATAATACTCATCATCAAGTTCGATATTCCCGTTATTTACCCATGGGTTAGAGAATTGTTTTCAAGTTATACTAGTCCATTACGCTTGCATCACCCTTATGTGGGGAACACCATGGGTCTGTGTTACCTGCGATTAGTACAACTGTAGGAGGAACGTCATGGTTCTGCTTTACCAGTGATTAGTACGAGGGGCCGGTGACGACCTGGATTTTGGACCTCTTTTATAACAAGCATCTCAGAAAGAAAAGAAAAGGGGGCATTGTGAATTCGATCCACTGATTGTTTTGGGTTAATGGTCATTGTTTCATTATTCGTTGTATATGTAAGTCAGTAGATACATTTTGAAGTTCTAATTATTTCATTTCGTTGCACCTCGTACCATTAGGGGCCGATGACCTAGCTGTTAGGCCCCTTTAAACAACAAACATCATCACATGTCTGCATGTAAAAAGATCTCTAGTGACACATTTGGTGTTTACCCGACAAAATTAATTAAATCTCAGCCTAGACGCCCAAGAGAGTTTCGGTTTACTCGTCTGCCATCTAGTAGGCCTAGAGTAAAACGGACCGTCGAAATTGACGAGCAGACAGCCAGATGGCGTCAAATTGAAATGTCTGCACATCATCACCACTAGGACAATGTACACTTCATTTCGCAATATCGTCGTTGAAGAGCCCAAACCTCGTATGCCACAATGCTCTTCCTATCCATTATTTTCATGACGGATCACTCCTCCCAGCCACATATGGATATGCAGTCCATGAGCACAATTTTCGTTGTTCATTTACCCATGCTTATGTGTAAAGGAAAACGAACCTTACCGTAACGTATTGTAGGGATGTATGTTCGCTCGACGAATTTACCCACTCGCACAGAACACTGTATTTAAGGTTCGTGTAAAATGATGGCATCAGGCGACACACTTGACTGCGCTGGCGCAACTGGCTGTGTAGCAAACCAAACTACCAACGAAGGCACTCCGTGACATCCATCTGCCACTAGTAGTGATGGGCTGCGAATGGACTCGCGAAGACTCGAGTCTGGGATCGTAAAACTCGAGGTACTCGAGTCCGGACTCGAGGCCGAGGACGCTGGCAGCGTTATCTGCAAGCCGTGTATGGAAACAACGCGATGCTTAATACTGTAGGTAGGCCAAGGACAAGTACTGGGTCCGTTTCCCAGTAATGCACAGTGATATAATGTACTAACTGATGTTGTGATGCGGTACTTAACATCACTTTAAAGAAGTGTGTACACAGTCACCCTTTGAAACAGTCGTTAATCCCGAAGCATACACACAGTACCTTACCGAAAAAATAAGTTCGATATTATACGGCAGAACAAAATACCGGAGTTGGAAACAATATAATCGTTATTCTTGGGTACCTCACCAAATGCCCAGAGCATTCCTTCAATCAATTGAACGTTGTGGACGTTTAACTAAGGCATTCGTTGTTCTACTGCACAACAATATATACTATACAGCCGAACACGTACATTATGCCGTATTTACAAGAATGTATAGGCCTACACAACAAAACCATATTGTAACGTAAACTAAGGAACGTGTGGACACAGGTGCTTAGGAACCACAGTCCGGCTCCATGGCTAAATGGTTAGCATACTGGCCGTTGGTCACAGGGGTCACGGGTTCGATACGCGGCAGGGTCGCGAATTTTAACCATCATTGGTTAATTTTGCCGACACGGGGGCTGGTTGTGTGTGTTGTCTTCATCATTTCATCCTCATTATGACGCGCAGGGCGCCTATGGGTGTCAAATCGAAAGACCTGCATCTGGCGAGCCGAACATGTCCTCGGACACTCCCGGCACTAAAAGCCATACGCCATTTCATTTTACCGGCGCTCAGTGTGAAATTGTAGAGATCAGGCAGGACAAAAGTACATTTTTGCCTAATCTATTTATATTATAAAGGGCATTATTGTACGCTGGTGATTATACAAAGAATACCTGACCGCAAAGCTTTTAAAGCTGTGTGTGGTATATCTGACCTCTACAATATTGTGTGAACATTGCGCCCCTTACCGAACCTTGCGTCTCGCACTGGCAATTGTATGCAGTGTGTTCAGATGAATCTACGTAACTAGCGACTGTGTTAAGATATTTTTAATGTGAAATAGGGATACAGCTAGATTGCAATCTTTCTTTCTTAATCTGTTTACCCTCCAGGGTTGGTTTCTCCCTCGGACTCAGCCAGGGATCTCACCTCTATCGCCTCAAGGGCAGTGTCCTGAAGCGTGAGACATTGGGTCTGGGGATACAACCGGGGAGAATGACCAGTACCTTGCCCAGGCGGCCTCACCTGCTATGCTGAACAGGGGCCTTGGTGGGGGATGGGAAGATTGGAAGGAAATCTACAATGAATAGTTAAATTATGCTCCTAATCTTCACTCCGTATCTCATGTTACCAAAGGCTAACCTACTGGGCGATATAATGCAAATATGCAAACTCATATCCTCATCCCGAGGTGGTGCCGCTCCTTTCGGGAAAACCCCCATTGCAGGTGAGCTGCATATACCATTTCAATCACATACCAGCCTTCCCGACATTCTAAAATTTCTGGCGGAACCGGGAATCGAACGCAGGCTTCCAAGGATGGAAGTTAATAACACTACACGTTACTCTACAGAGGCGCTGTAATGCGAGCCCAACTAAATATAGATGAAGGAGAAAAGGAAGAATGTCATTGTGTGACAAACTAAACGAATGTGTTACGGTCTTACACTCGCGTGTTTCACGGTATGGTCATCGTTTACGTAGCTGTTGTAATAGTACTTAATGATTGGGGCATTTCCTCCGACTGCTTGGCAACAGGTCGCAGTTACGGATCGTGACGTCACAGTGGAGACTCGAGTACTTCGCACGGTTTACTCGGCGAGGCTTGGACTCGCCAGACTCGATTCTCGCGAGTCCAAGCGTCACTCGCGCACATCACTAGCCACTAGAGTTGCTACAGTCCGCCGCTAGCTTGTGCCATTTACCGGCCAAGTTAAAAGTTAGAAATACGTACTGCATGTATGTTATACAACAGTAAATTTAAAATAAAGCATTGTGTGTTTACAATACAATTTCGCTCTGTAAGTAATTTCTACTTACATTATTATTGTGAACCCCGTGGATTATCGTCGCGGACCCCTAGGGGCCCGCGGACGACAGTTTGGGAATGGCTCTCTTAAATCATACAGCCTCCTCCTTTGAAGGCGCATGCCAGAGAATCTTCAGTTTTCGCGCACAATACAGAACGAGTAGTGGTACGCCCATTCTACCCATTCTGCGGATTTCCCCACGAGCACACTTCTTATTGGTAAACTACTGACCAGAAGCAGAATACTGTGTAAGTTAAGACGTGATTCAGCAAAAAATATCAACAAATACATAATGAATTCTGTCAACATATACACTGTTGCCTAAAAAAAAAAAAAAAAAAAAAAACCACCTCCATTACGCTAACAGCTTGCATTCGGTACATAGTGGGTTCGAATCTCACTGTCGGCAGCCCTGAGAATGGTTTTTCGTGGTTTTCCATTTTCACATAAGGCAAATGTTGGGGCTGCACCTTAATTAAGGCTACGGTCGCTTCCTTCCCCACTCTGAACCCTTTCCTTTCCCATCGTGGCCATAAGACTTCTGTCGGTGCGACGTAAGGCAGATTGTAAATATATACTCCATTACATAGAGCAACGACTCCCAACGGAGGTTTCCACAAAAATACATACACTATTTTAATAACAGATGCAATTCAAACTTATTTCTGTTGAAGACACAGCACACGAACTTTGCTGACGTTCCGACGAGCGGACTTGCTGCCATCTGGTGCTACAGAAAGAGGTTGGTCAGTATAGTACCGCCGACTGCATCTCTTGCTTACATCTGTTATACCGGCGTCATTGGCAGCAGTGCATGCATTTGGCGTTCGTACTGCTGTATATTTGTGTTAGTCACAGTGTGATGATTAGCAAAATTACATTATAGTAAACTGCTGTAGAACTTTGTGTTTACCTACCAAAGTTGCGACCAAGAATAACATTATTGTGTTCCAAGAGACGAGCTCAAGCATCACATTGAATTCTGTTTCGACAGAATTATATGTTTAAAGAACAGGTTACTTGTTTTACTGCCAAGCTGAGTGGTTCAGACGGTTGAGGCGCTGGCCTTCTGACCTCAATTTGGCAGGTTTCGATCCTGGCTCGGTCCGGTGGTATTTGAAGGTGCTCAAATACCCCGGCACGTAAAAGGACTCCCGGGATAAAATTCTGGCACCTCGGCGTCTCCGAAAAAGATAATTAGTGGGACGTAAAAACCAAATACATTATTACTTGTTTTACTGAGGGTGAATCTTTTTGGTATATGCTTTACGTCGCACCGACACAGATATGTCTTACGGCGACGATGGGATAGGAAAGGCCTAGGAATTGGAAGTGACCGTGGCCTTAATTAAGGTACAGCCCCGGCATTTTTCCGGTGTGAAAATGGGAAACCACGGAAAACTATCTTCAGGGCTGCTGACGGTGGGCCTCGAACCCACTATCTCCCGATTACTGGATACTGGCCGCACTTAAGCGACTGCAGCTATCGAGCTCGGTGAGAATGAATCTTAAAATAGTGCTTTGTAGAAACAGTATTAATATAAACTGTATTTGAAAATACTTTTGCATCAGTTAAGAAATTCTGCTTATGTTATTTAACAGTTATTGTATGTTTTAAAGTAAAAACTTTTAAAATGAAAACCATTAAATACTGTTCTAAAATGTTACTGAAGTCATACGAATTGCTGTTCGGCTCTCCTTTCAGGATAACACAGTTATTTGCACTAGGTTAAAATATGTGCGTGGCAGTCAGTTTCTCAAGGTTCAGTTAAAACTCGAAAGTCTATAACTCGAATTTTCGGCATCTCGAAGAGATTTAAGTTTCCCGACGGAATCTTACATATTTTCTATAATTCGATGTTCTTACTTGAATTTTTTGATACCTCGAAGGATCTTCGGAGTTCAAATGTAAAAGAGTGTTTCTATAATTCAAAATTATGCGGAACATTCCGCTTATGCGTACACATTATTCCCGCAAAAAGCTTGTTCCTGTAGAAGGAACCTGAACTTAAGTCGTCTCCTTACAAGTACAAGCAATCATTAAATTTTAGTCTGTGTGTGTTTAACTAGCAGCAAGCCAATAGCATCTTAACGGCACTAGACATCGCAACCTTGAGTAGCCGTGTACTAGAGCTCGAAGTTCGAGTGGCTATTTCTAGCAGAGTTCAGCCCTTGTAAGGTAGACCTTCCGATGTGGGTGGGCGGCATCTGCCATTTGTAGGTATGTATGTATTATCGGCACACTTTATCTGGATGCATTTGTGTACGGGGGTGAGGAATAAGGAGGGAGCTGTCCCGGTTCCGGTAGTGCTGCCAACTGAATGAAAATGAAATCTGAATTGAATCGAGAATATGATCGATCGATATGAAGTTTCTAAACCGTTATTATCTTAACCCAACAACTGTGTCACATACACATTATATAACATTATATAACATTTCTCGATGCGAATCTTGTTCCTAGCATGAATTCAATAGTTTGCCTTTGCTGTGTAAACGACAGCAGTACTAGTACGTAAAGTGTACGCCAGATGTCGCACAACGATGCTTAAGCGATTCATAGTTTGTGTTTCAAAGGTTGCCAGTACGAGTCTTGAAGATTGCCGAGGTCGACCGATTCAGCACTATAGGGTGTAAATGCATCCAGATAAAGTGTGCCGATAATATGTATGTTGTCTTCAGCCCTAAGGCTGGTTGGATCCTCAACAGCTCCGCCATCAGCTGTCATAGATGGCCTAAGCATTACTGAAGAGGCGTACTAGGGAAATGAGGAGTGAGGTAGTTTCCATTTGCTTTCCTCACCGAGCCAGAAGTTGTAATTACGTATCAGTCTGCCATGCCTACTGAAATGCATGCACCAACCGACCCTATGAGCAACATTTTCACACCATTCATAGCAGGGATTGGCTGCATAAGGAATGGCATTACTAGCATCGCTCATACCTCAGTCACTTTCATATTGTCAAAGCCAAGGATAAGACAGAGACAGATCAATGAAAGTAACAAAATTGCTCTAGCCTATACCAGAAGACATAGTGCACTGTAAACAGTAGGTGCTGTCAGCAAAGGCATATGTGTAGGTAAATGCGTGTTAATGTGGTGGAGGATAGTTTTATGTGTGGTGTGTGAATTGCAGTGATGTTGGGGACAGCACAAACACCCAGCCCCCTGCCCATTGGAATTAACCAATGAAGGTTAAAATCCTCGACTCGGCCGGGAATCGAACCCAGGACTTCCTGAACCGAAGGCCAGTACGCCAACGAGTCGGACACTTGAGCAGCTTAAAATTCTACTTAGGCTGCTTCGCAACCCTCAGCAAGCTGTTGACAGTACGGGGTTGTGTGACAGTTCCCGGCCTGTTAGCTTGGTCGAACCATGGCGAGATTTTCCCAGCTTTGTTAAAAAAACATT
This sequence comes from Anabrus simplex, assembly GCF_040414725.1. Lineage (NCBI taxonomy): Eukaryota > Metazoa > Arthropoda > Insecta > Orthoptera > Tettigoniidae > Anabrus > Anabrus simplex. The sequence continues at coordinate 43,784,099 of NC_090277.1, forward strand.
CATTAGTAGGTGAGGACGTGTTTGGTGCTGTCAGTATGCTAGATAACTTGTAGAGAGTACGGTTTTACAAAGAAACGGGAAAGGTAAATCACGGACTTCTCTTCAGTACGAATTTGAAGTATCCAAATGGAGGTTGTTCCTTATATAGGCATAATAAAGCTTGTTTTAAAACACCATTGTGTTGATGCAAAGAAAATATAATGACATTGGTGGAGCCGAAGTAGAATGTACGCTATTCTATACCTCGAATATTCGATAACTCGAAGAGTTTTCAACCTCCACAAGCTCTTCGAGACAGTAGCAGCGATGGGAGTTAGAAGTTAGAAGTGTGTGTGTGGGGGGGCACAAACATTTATAGAACAGCAAAAACTACCCGGGTGTAAGGACTTATAGCAGAGGGAGGGGGTGACATACAAATTTGAAAAAAAAATATATAGCTACAAAATGGTACGATTTTTAATGCTCTCTGAGCGAATTTCGATAGAGACGCAAAGGTTGAGTCTACCAACTTTAGTGCGGTAATAATAGTACTATGCAAGAAAACTGCCAGCAAAGGGACAATAATTACACGTGTATTACAATTAAATAGAAGTTTAGTAACAAAGTAACAGGCACTAGATAGAGTGAGACTGCCAGAATGACGATTGCGAGCGACAAGAGGGTGAACCATACCTTTTGCCCATGACCTTGGTAAAAAAAAAAAAAAAGTACCTCTGCTGCGCTGTATGCATCAGTTAGCCGCAACGAACGACATTTTGTACACTGACTGACAGAGCAAATGCAACACCAAGAAGGAGTGGTTCGAAAGGGATGAAAGTTGGGGAAAAAACAGAGACGGCACGGACGAATAATTGATGTTTATTTCAAACCGATATGCAGGTTACACAATGCGCACGGCATCGACTCAGTAGGATGTAGGACCACCGCGAGCGGCGATGCACGCAGAAACACGTCGAGGTACAGAGTCAATAAGAGTGCGGATGGTGTCCTGAGGGATGGTTCTCCATTCTCTGTCAACCATTTGCCACAGTTGGTCGTCCGTACGAGGCTGGGGCAGAGTTTGCAAACGGCGTCCAATGAGATCCCACACGTGTTCGATTGGTGAGAGATCCGGAGAGTACGCTGGCCACGGAAGCATCTGTACACCTCGTAGAGCCTGTTGGGAGATGCGAGCAGTGTGTGGGCGGGCATTATCCTGCTGAAACAGAGCATTGGGCAGCCCCTGAAGGTACGGGAGTGCCACCGGCCGCAGCACATGCTGCACGTAGCGGTGGGCATTTAACGTGGCTTGAATACGCACTAGAGGTGACGTGGAATCATACGCAATAGCGCCCCAAACCATGATGCCGCGTTGTCTAGCGGTAGGGCGCTCCACAGTTACTGCCGGATTTGACCTTTCTCCACGCCGACGCCACACTCGTCTGCGGTGACTATCACTGACAGAACAGAAGCGTGACTCATCGGAGAACACGACGTTCCGCCATTCCCTCATCCAAGTCGCTCTAGCCCGGCACCATGCCAGGTGTGCACGTCTATGCTGTGGAGTCAATGGTAGTCTTCTGAGCGGACGCCGGGAGTGCAGGCCTCCTTCAACCAATGGACGGGAAATTGTTCTGGTCGATATTGGAACAGCCAGGGTGTCTTGCACATGCTGAAGAATGGCGGTTGACGTGGCGTGCGGGGCTGCCACCGCTTGGCGGCGGATGCGCCGATCCTCGCGTGCTGACGTCACTCGGGCTGCGCCTGGACCCCTCGAACGTGCCACATGTCCCTGCGCCAACCATCTTCGCCACAGGCGCTGCACCGTGGACACATCCCTATGGGTATCGGCTGCGATTTGACGAAGCGACCAACCTGCCCTTCTCAGCCCGATCACCATACCCCTCGTAAAGTCGTCTGTCTGTTGGAAATGCCTCCGTTGACGGCGGCCTGGCATTCTTAGCTATACACGTGTCCTGTGGCACACGACAACACGTTCTACAATGACTGTCGGCTGAGAAATCACGGTACGAAGTGGGGCATTCGCCAACGCCGTGTCCCATTTATCGTTCGCTACGTGCGCAGCACAGCGGCGCATTTCACATCATGAGCATACCTCAGTGACGTCAGTCTACCCTGCAATTGGCATAAAGTTCTGACCACTCCTTCTTGGTGTTGCATTTGCTCTGTCAGTCAGTGTATTTCCGCCCAGTATTTTTCTTAATTAAAGAAATTAAAGGCAGGAATTAACTGCAAAAGCTATAGGGATTGTACAAATTGCTTTTTTATAATTTCTAGTTTCGTGCAATTTTTTAAATACCTCTTAGGTTTTTCAGTCTGGAGAATTTTAAAAAGTCAGGTGGCTAAAATGAAATTCAATTTTTTCCCCCGCAAAGTTGGGGGGCCGCACGCCGCCCCTCATCCCTCCAATCGCCGCTACTGCTTCGAGATATAGAAGTTCGACTCTATTCTTATTGATCGCATTTGAGTACTCTATCTTTATCTGGATTATGCTGACATTTCGGGTTTATCTTCTGACTGTAATGGGGAGTCGAGAATTCTATCATGATATTGCAGAGTGGGAAGGCAACGTTGGTCCGCATTAATGGCTGAAGCTCAGCGTCACAAATCAAACCAGAGAATAAGAACAGATCGCTGAGGGGCACATCAGAACGTATGAATCTCGAAATCTGGCAAGGAAATGGTTCCAGTTTCTGTTCACCCTTGTCAAATGAGAACAAAGAGATTGGGACTCAAAGAGAGGCGTGTATGCTCCAAACATGAATAATGAGAGGGGAAGTATGGCTTGGTTCAGTGAATAGCAGATAATGTTGTAGCCAGAGTTCAGATTCCAAAATGTCCTCTCTGTACACGTTAAAATACTGTTCTGAAAAGAAAAACGCACTGCTACTACTGCTACGCAGGTCCCAGGGCAATAATCGTTATCCCTACAGTGAAACCCGGCGACTTAACATCACGCGATATGAAGCTTCACCGCTCAGTCATTAAGAGACGCTGGCTACACAGTGCATGACGAGGTCAGTGGGTTGTCGGAGATTGGCAGCACCCATAGGATTGATATGATAGCCTTAAAAATAATATCAGTGAATATATTTTATTAATCATCCGGGAGAATTGGCATATACAAAATTGAGACTAGAACAAGATTTATACAAATCATCAGAAAAAAAAATATGCCACATTTTTAGAAAAAGAAGATTAAAATTCTTTGGTCACCTGTACAGTATGGACGAAGGCAAATAAACAAAACAAATTTTTGGACACTATGCAAATAAAAAATCCAGCATTTTTTCGAAGAAGCCGAAGATTTGGAACTACTCAACATTAAAAAAGTACCAATTGCAAATAGAAAAGAATTTAGGAAAGGAATATTTGATGGTAATTTTCCACAGAAAGCCAAGGAGAAATCGGGCGGTAAATGGACGGAAGAAAGAAAACACCACCACCGAGGAAGGATGAAGAAGTTTTGGGAAGGCAGATAGTAGGAAAAATATGTTTCATTTGGTCTTAAGGTGGCCTAATCGAAGCAATAATATTACTGCTAATACTGATCGTATTAATAATACCAGGCGAATTGGCCATGCGGTTAGGGGTGCGCAACTGAGAACTTGCATCTGGGAGATAGTGGGTTCGAACCTTACAGTCGGCAGCCCTGAAGATGGTTTTCTGTGGTTTCCCATTTCACACCAAGGAAATGCTGAGACTGTACCTTAATTAAAGGCTCCCTCCTTCCCACTCCTAACATTTTTCCTATCCCATTATCGGTGCGACGTAAAGCAAATCGTATAATAATAATAATAATAATAATAATAATAATAATAATAATAATAATAATAATAATAATTGTGTCCTGGATAAGGTCATCAAGGAATGGGAAAAAGAACTCGCAGAAAAAGGCATTAAGGACCAAATAAGGATAGGATACAAGGAGAAATCACTATCAACTGCTTAGCATTTGCTGACGGTCTTGTACTTTTATCAGAAAATATTGAATCAGCGATAATACAAATTAACACTTTAAAAGAGATAGCAGTGAAAACCGGCCTGCAGATATCATTTGAAAAGACACATTTCATGACCAACATTAAAGAAGCCCCAAGATACATAATAACAACAAACAATGATAAGATAAATAAAGTTGTTAAATTCAAATACCTTGGTGAGATGATACATCCTAATGGGCTTGATAAAGAAACGAACAGCGATAGAGCCAGAAAATTAGAGCTTGCATTCCACCTTACAAAAAACACATACAACAAGAAAGCGGTCCCTATTAGGACAAAACTACGCCACTATCAGGCTTCAGAATGCCTGGGAGATTAACAACCAGGAAAGGTATTGAAGAAACTGAGAAGAAGGAAAGAAAGATTTAATAATAATAATAATAATAATAATAATAATAATAATAATAATAATAATAATAATCCCGTTGACTACTTTTGACGGTTTACGGAGACGCCGGTGTGCCGGCATTTTGTCCCGCAGGAGTTCTTTTACGTGTTAGTAAATCTACCGACACGAGGTTGACATATTTAAGCACCTTCCGATACCACCGGACGGAATCAAGATTGAACCTGCTAAGTTCGGGTCAGAAGGCCAGCGCCTCAACCGTCTGAGCCACTCAGCCCGGCAGTGTGTTTGTCACCTGCCCTCTGGGGAGAGAAGTATTCACTAGTGTATGAAACCAACGGGTGGTTGGTAGTGTGGTGTGTTGTATATAAATCAGGATGTGTGATAATACGGACACGGTCGCTCAGTCCAGAGCTACAAAAATTAATCCGACGCGAATAAAATCCTCGGCCCGAACGAGAATCGAACCCAGGATCCTTTGAATCGAAGGTCATAATGCTGACTTCAACTAAGAAGCCAGTCAGAATTGCAAACTACTAATTAATTAAAAATAATGAATTAATTTTGTCAAGTAAGCACATTGTTTGAAATAAATGTTTTACCTAACGACATCGTATGAAAGGGAGTGTCGAACGGACTTTTTCCCCGTTCAGTACTCCGGCTACCTTTGCCAGATCCGGAGATGGAAATTTGACCACTTATCCACACGGGGAGATAATTTTAGCCTTCGTCTATATCTGAGCCGAGGTTACGCTAGATGCGGGCTTATTCTTGTTGCAACATACACACCGTACTCCACTTTTGACATCATACAGTGAAACTTAGTGAATTAATCGAGGATTTTCTGTACTCCTGTGCTAATTATTCTGTGAATTAACGATATAAATTAAACTGTGTTTCGTCTGAGAAATCTTGATAATTACAGATAGGCTACCAAAATATCCCATTACAAAGTTTCGTCAACTTAATTGTTTCGCGGTTGTAACTGTTGGATTATGGATAGTTCCTCATGGATTTCAAAATTATTGATTGATGCGATTTTTACTGAGTAATAGGTATAATATCATATACTAATCAATAATCATTTATAGAGAATATATTCTACACGACCTTTGTAGTTGTCAATCCACTATTCATGTAATCCTTGCACCTCTCTCTCTCTCTCTCTCTCTCTCTCTCTCTAATGTTAGTTGTCTTATAGGCTAAGAATTTTCACACACCTGTTTCTGATGCAAGATGATTTCTCAAATTTGATTTTTTACTTTTTCGTCTGTTAGAACACGAGGTTTTCGTCTAGGAATTATGTTATTTAGTTTTAGCGAAATCAGAGATGTCTTCGTTCTATATCCCTTTGTAAAACTGGCTCGCCAGGGAATTTGACCAAAAATCGCCTCGCGCATCTACAGTACATGACCTTATTTTCATATACAGTTTTCATTGATTACATTTCATGCTGGCTCCCTTTGCCTAAGGTGGCGGGCTCGATCCCGACTCAGTCGGGTGGCATTTGAATGTTTTCGATGTCAGCTTCCCCGTTCAAATATTTCCGATTCATAGAGACATTTTGGTTTAATGACCATCTTGTAATATCTTAGTTTTGTATGGTTCAAAATTCATATTTTGCTGTCTATTCTCGTTGGCTTTTGTTTCAATTCCGTTTTCCGGAATTGTTCCCCTACAATTTTTAAATTATGGGGCACGTTTGATTTTCTGTATTTTGTTTCACATAATTCGCTGCTGGTAATGTTTTCTGTTTTTTCTTTCGAATGATAACTAGACTGAGTATCTCCGCTGTTTATCCGACCGCTGCCGTATGTTTTCCCTTTGGGTAGGGATGGTAGAATACATCCACGGTATCCCCTGCCTGTCGTAAGAGGCAACTAAAAGTGAAGCCCAGGGGAGCGTAGATTGGCGGCCACGGTTTCCCGCGCTGAGTCTAGCATGTCTTCAAATTTTGTAAGACCCCTGACTTTCATCTTTCCTATCTGACCTTCCTTATTTTTTACCCACGTCGACGGTACAGTATTAGATTTCCTAGGCCTAGGGGGTCCTTCATCTTCATGCCCTTCTTGGCCCTTCTCTTTATTTTGCCGATACCTTCGTTTTTCGAAGAATCGAACCTCTTCCCTTTCTCCTCTTTGATTATACAAATAGAGGATGGCTGTCCAGTTGTACTTGCTCAAATACTTTTAATAACATTAGAATTAGCTGTAGCAATTAATCATATGTCTTTATAACAATAATCACCACTACCACCACTTTTCCCCTGTTTCTTTTAGGACTTTGATACGTTTTGGGGCTTTTGGGATATCGCGAGTGATGATTGCTAGGTCGTCTGCAACTGTTGGGCAATTTATATCTAATTTTCCTCTTCCCAATGTGGTTGGCTGGTTGATTCATTTTGAGGATGAATATTCGTTTGCACCATTCTTGTATTACTTTGTCGAGGACAAGAAGCGAAATGGAGAGATTCTGTCTCTTCTTACTCTTGTTTTGATTTTGAATGTTTCTGAGATGATGATGATGATGATGGTGATTATTATTATTATTATTATTATTATTATTATTATTATTATTATTATTATCATCGAATAAGCCTACTAGGACTACGCAGAGTACTTAGAGGCGTGCTTTTGCTGTCCTTTGTGCCCATATTTCTTTCTTTCTTTTACTCTGTGCGTACTTTCTGTCTTCAGACCAGGTTTTTCCAGTCTTCTTCTCTGGTTTTTCCTGTTGGTCAGCTTGCCATTTGTGAATTTTGGATCTACAGTTCACCCGGCTTAGGACATCTGCTGGTGTAATTCATGCCTGTATCAGATCGGGTTTGATTCCGCCATTCCATTCCCTTGTGTCTGTTTTGGCTTTACTCTAGTTTTCGTAGAATTTGACTATTTGTTTTGTAAGTCCGTCTGGGTTCTTTTAATCTGTCCACGGAATCGTAACCTGAGTTTTCTAATGTCACTGTGAATGTGTGTGTATTGTTTGATTTCCTGTTTGTCTTTAGTCGGTATCGTCCATCTAAGCCTAGAATTTTTCGTATGATTTTGTGTTCCTTTTTCTCATTGTTTTCAATGTCTACTTTCCTGTTCAAAATCAGGCGTTTATTTTCACAACGTTGTGCCCATTTAAGGAGCGCGATTGAACTTGTTTAGCAGATGAATTTGCTTTCTTCTCTTTCCAGAATTCCTTCGTCCTATCGCTGTGATTTTTCTTCCGTTCTACCGTCCATGCAGTGATGGTTCTCACCCTGGATTATTATTATTATTATTATTATTATTATTATTATTATTATTATTTATTTATTTGCGTATGGACCCTATTGGATCACACAGTGCTTTATTGATTCGCCTTTCTAGTCTTCATATGGCTTTAATTTTTCTCCGTGAGCTCTCTTCCTTTCTTCAGTGCACTTGGTTCCTGGTCTCTTTGGAACTTCATTCTCTGGCTGTACTTCCCATCTGCTTTTTTTTTTTTTTTTTTTTTTGCGGAACAGATTTCTGTCTGATATTTCCGATACATCTCTCTGGGCTTTCTCCAGGTCCTTTTTGACTTCTTGGATCCGTGGTAGTCTCTAGAATTTTCTGCTGTATGCCATGATCTTATGTGGAAGCCTTGTTGTTGGGAGTCTTGGAAGCCTTGTTGTTGGGAGTCTTTGAACGTGTCCATAAAATTTTAGTCTTCGTTTTCTAATATCTGCTGCAAGTTGAACAGTTTCTCTGTTGCTTTACGGAATTTCAGTCTGTGTCCATCTTCAGGTTTTTTTTTTTTTTTCTGGACCAAAAACCTCATACCGAGCTCGATAGCTAAAGTCGCTTAAGTGCAGCCAGTATCCACTATTCGGGAGAGAGTGGGTTCGAACCCCTCTGTCGGCAACGCTGAAGATGGTTTTCCGTGGTTTTCCCATTTTCACACCAGGCCTTAATTAAGGCCACGGCCATTTCCTTCCCACTTCTAACATTTTCCTTTCCCATCGTCGCCATAAGACTTCTTTCTACTGCCTACCAACGTGTTATTATTATTATTATTATTATTATGTTTATTATTATTATTATTATTATTATTATTATTATTACACTGGGTATGTGTGTCGTCTTCATTCCTCATCACCACGCACAGGTTGTCTACGGGCGTCAAATCAAAAGACCTGCACCTGGGACGTCCTCGGACACTCCCGGCGCTATAAGCCATACGCCATTTTATTATTATTATTATTATTATTATTATTATTATTATTATTATTATTATTGTTCAAAACTGAAGGATTCGGCTTCGAAACAACATTGCTAATACATTTTCCTTTCATAAAATTCACATGTGGCGTAATTTATGAAATCTGCTTATTCTTAAAGGGGCATTGAGCACGGGTGTTAGCTTTTGTCATAGTTAGTAACTTTTTCTTGTTACTGTAGTTAGTCAGCAGTGAGGGTGCTGAAGGTAATTTTCTGGAAGCAGTGTATGAACGTGGAATCATGCGGTCTGTTTGGTAAACATCGTGTGTTTTTATTGTTATTGTGATGATGGTAGGACGCTGTGCGCGAGAGTTTTGGGAGTGTGCGCAGTTGTTGGGTTTGGTACAGAGGGATGAAGAGGGATAGCAGCCGCATCAGCAACGCAGTATATTGCAGGAGCCCTCTCGGGTTGGTGTGTTCGTGTAACGCTGTTACGTACCGTGACCGGGAGTATTGTAGTGTGTGGTGTGTGGTCTACCTTGGAAGGGCGCAGTGGCGGGGCTGGAAGGTGCTGCCCTGGAAGGCCTCAGAGCCTTCCTCAAGGAGCTTCTACGTCGTCTGCTCATGTATGCCAGGCGTCGCCGTCAGCGTCATCATGGGCTGGTTCCCAGACCCAGGTAACATCTGTTGACATTGTTGACAGCTTTCAGTAGAATAATGAAATGCATCTGCATTTTAGTCTGCAAACCTCTGTGAGTTTACTTGAGCGTCTGTACAACCCTTTATTTGCAACTTGCTCCGTGGCCTCATTTAGTTCAACATCTCTTACCTTTCAAAAAAAAAAAAAAAAAAAAGTCTAATCATCGTCACTTTGGTGTCCCTCTGTTTCTCTTATCTTCCATGCCGGGCTCATTGTTCTTCTAGGTAACCTGTCCTCCTCCATTCACCTCATATGATCCCACCACCCAAGCCGATTCATTCGCACAGCCGCATTCATCGAGATCATTCCTAAATTTCCTCATTTCGGGTGGATTCCTGCCATTGTTGTCAACTGTTTGTACCAGCAGTCACAGAAAAATATCAGTGCAAGTGTGGAATTTACGTGATTCATAACGTGAAGTCACAGGGCTTACAATGTTATGTCGAATCTGAAACACTAGAACGTAAATTTCCATTTCGTAAACATCACTTGCATTCGAAATACTGCGCCTTGAAAGTAAGCTAAATATTACATCACACGGTTATAGGTTTGCCTTCCTGCTTATGTAATAATAATAATAATAATAATAATAATAATAATAATAATAATAATAATAATAATAATAATAATAATAATAATGTTGCTGTTGCGACGATTTTCTTGTACTAGACACTTCGCTCTCATCATTTCTGTCTTACCACCCCGGGTCACCTCTTGTCCTCCTTGACCCGACGTCGGTACTAGGTTTGCTAGGGCTAAGGAGTCTTTCATTTTCACGTGCTTCCTGACCCTTTTTTTCATTATCCTCTTTCTTCATCGTTTCTTTCTCTTCTGAGGTTAAAGAGGGAAGGGATGCTGGAAGGGATGCTGGATATATTTTGCTAGTAGTTTTCACATCACTCTCAGGTTAGTTTCCGGTGATAATGTCGTAAGAAGGTGACAGTGGCTTTTATTAAGATACAGCCCCTGCATTTACCTGATGTGAAAATGGTAAACCATCTTCTGGGCTGCCTGTCGTGAGGTTTGAACCCTCTCTGTCTTCCGATTCTCTGTTCTGTTGGAACGGATCTGAATTTCAGCTGGCATTGCAGCTAACACAGCTGTAGAGTGCGCGCCTGTCGTCCGCTGCGGGCCACTTCGAAGTGAATATATAACGTTCACGACGGTGTAAATACAAACTTGACCAAGGCCTCGGTAGGGCATCTGGTGCGAAATTGGATGGTTGTGGGTCCTGTTCCCACCGGTAGTTCGAATGACCATTGTTCTGTATTTAACATTCGTTCGTCAATTATTATTATTATTATTATTATTATTATTATTATTATTATTATTATTATTATTATTATTATTATTATTATTTTACAACTTGCTGTACGTTGCACCGACACTAGTAAGTCTTATGACGACGATAGGTTAGGGAATGACTAAGATTCGAAAGGTAGCGACCGCGTCCTTTATTAGGGTATAGCCTCAACATTTACCTGGTGTAAAAATGTCCGGCATGTCCGGCTCCATGGCTAAATGGCTAGCGTGCTTCCCTCTGGTCCTAGGAGTCCTGGATTCAATTCCCGGCTGGGTTGGGGATTTTACCCTTCATTGGTTAATTCCGATGGCTCGAGGGCTGGGTGTTATGAGTCTGCATCTTCAGCACTATAGCTCATCATAGGTAGGACCCCATTCTTACAGACGCGCAGGTCACCTACAAGTGTCAACTTGGAGCTGCATATACCACGGCTTAGTGTTTATTTATTTATTTATTTATTTATTTATTTATTTATTTATTTATTTATTTATTTATTTATTTATTTATTTATTTATTTATTTATTTTTAACGTAGACTTACATTCCTCAACAACGAGTACATGGAAATAAAAAAATAAGTCTCTTTTAGTGTTCGAGCAGAACGCACGTATCACCGAGTGTGTTTTATTTACTTGTTGAGAAAAAAACCCTCACGAAAATCTGAAACATAGTTTTCATGAAATAGCGCTTCAAAGAAAGGCAACATTTTTGTGCTAAATATGTGACGTCACACACATACTCCGTTATAAGATGGCGCTGCGTTGAGTCGAGCGCTCAGTTAGAGGTTAGCTGTCTTTGTGAATACATCATGGCCTGTTGTATAAAATAACAAATTTAATAATGGGAAACAAAGATTTGAATAAGATTTGGCAAAAACGTGCAAAAGGAAGAGTTGAAATGAGAAAAGTGAATGATGAAGAAAAAAAAATGAAAAAGTGTACTAGGGGTTAGCATGAGAAATTGAAACAGCAAAAACAATTTGCATTAAGTCCTTTATTTCTAATAAGTAAGTCTACGAATCCCTCAAAACTCTGCGGCCGTTGCAATAGTGACAGCCTACCGCCAATTTTTTATTTTCTTATTTTTTACCGCGCGAGTTGGACGTGCGGTTAGGAGCGCGCGGTTGTGAGCTTGCATCCGGGAGATAATGGGTTCGATTCCCACTGTCGGCAGACCTGAAAATTGTTTTCCGTTTTTTCCCATTTTCACACCAGGCAAATGCTGGGGCTGTACCTTAATTAAGGTCACGGCCGCTTCCTTCCAAATTCTAGGCCTTTCCTATCCCATCGTCGCCATAAGACCTATCTGTGTCGGTGCGACTTAAAGCCACTAGCAAAAAAAAAATATATATATATATATATATATATGTTTCACGTTACTTTTGTATTCACTGGTTAAGTGTAAGACAAGGACGTGTGTTCCTAACTTTGCCAGTTAAAATAAATCATCTATCTGTCACTCTCTATGCCTATGAGGAGAAAATTTGAAGTGTACAGACACAATTATTTTATTTGTATAGACAGCACTGTAGTTTGATTTTCGTGAACGGGTAACGTATTCTCCATTCTCTTACGTCAGGACGAGTATTTCAACAACGATCCTATTTGTAAGTCGAGTGCGTTCTCCCGTTTTTTTTTCAAAAAAAAAAAAAAGGACAAAAGGGAGATGAGAAGAGAGTAAACGAAGCCAGTGCTTTCGCGTCCTGCGTTTACATACATGGTGAAAGAGAAAAGGAATGGGACCAAAAACAAAAGAGTGTGCGACAGCACTTTAGAATGGGAGTGATGGTAGTGCTCTCTTTTGTTCCCCCACAATCTGGTAATGACGGAAAACGACAGGACGAGGCGCCACGCAACTGTCTCTCTTGCTGCTATCACATACAGTACATGTGTGGTTATGTATGTCTCCTTCCATTACGTGGAGCACGTCAGAGTAAGATTTCTCTACTCTCTCCCCCCTCACCCCTCACAATTTTAACATGGATACGTTTTTTTTTTGGGCTGGGGGCCTGTCGGGAATTACCGTCATCAAGTTAGCGTGGACAGAAAACCAGCACCGTGGTAACAGTAGCGGCGCTAAGTATCTCCCCCTCCCCCCGCCCGCATTAATTCAAAATGGGTCCTTCGTTTCCTCATAAGGAAAGTTAAAAGTTTATTTCGTAGTACACAGTTGTATATTATTACAATGAAGAGCAACGGCAATGATGATGATGATAATTTATACCTGTCTGTCTGTTAGGTCATCAGCCCAGAGGCTGGTTGGATCCTCAAATAGCACCATCAAAGGTTATGCGGTTACAAGGAAACCCCCAAAACCAATGGCAGCACCAAAATGAGGCGTACTAGGCAAGATGAGGAGTGAGGTAGTTTGCCATTGCTTTCCTCACTGGGTCAGAAAGTACTATTGCAGCACGACTGATCCTGTGAGCAGCACCTTTCATAACACTCAGATGCATTTAGTTTTAAAATGCAAAGGAATGAAAATAATACACTTATATGGTACGAACACACACACACACACACACACACACACACACACACACACACACACACACACACACATACACAAGAAATGCATATTCCAATTATAGAAACCAAAACACGCTGACCGTCACAATGTTAAGAAGTAATCTCGTTCCTGCGACCAAATAATTTACTACTATTTACAACTCAACCGTCAATCGTAAGCCTACTTACCTACACTGGCTGCCGAGAGTTAGAAACAGGCTCGATACCTCAGTATTTAAAGTTTAGATAAGGAGGATGTCTTTGTTACCGCATTTTCGCTGACTATTGGGTTCTCAGAACTGGCTAATTACTTCAAAAGCCTTGTTGATTGTTGTGAGTGGTAGCAAGGGATGGTTATTATTGAAACAGGTTGGGAAACTCACATTCTTTCAGAAATAACTACCGTATTCCTATCGACGAGAGGAGCTCTGCAATGTGTTGGTCTCAGTTTGGAATAACTCTCTGTAGTACAAATAATACTGTGTTGTGTGCTGTAGCTTTATCAGTGTGTAAAATCACTCTTCAGCTACTGATATTAAGAAAGAGTCATGGGTCCCTCACGAGCCATGCCCCCCGCCCCGCGGGGTCTGTGGTGTCCTTATCGCCGCCACTGCGTAGTAACCAGGCAACGGGTGTTTGTCATCTGTCTGTACTAACGAGGGGAACCCGCCAAGTGTAACAACAACCCGATTTGCCAGAAACTTATCTCAGGAAAGAGGGGTCGAAATAAGCGAACACGTGTTTCGGCTTACCCGTAGACACTCAGGCGTTTCCGAGGAAATGATGATCGAAGTTTCCGACGTGCTTTATGTTGTATGTCCGTCGCGCCCTTCTCGATCCGCCAGCCAGCTACACGCGTGCCAGTGTGTTATTCTTCGAGCCTCGACGCGCAGCCCTCAGTGCGCGTGCCTGGAACGTTGTGTGTGCTATAAATAGGAGCTCCTAGCCTGTCCAGGCCCACTGACCCCGGTGTCCAGCTCCAGAATACACCCTACGTCGAGCACGGAGGCTACTCCTCTTGAAAATGTGCTTCGGCCAGGTGGACTGAATTTCTGGCAGTAAGAGGTCTCACCTCGGGTCACCGCTCCTCTTGCTTGTCCCACTGTCCATGTCCAGTCTTACCATTATATGCCACTATCATTCCCTAGCTAATGCAAGCTCCCATTATCAACTTAGTTTCGCTAAGTAGGAACTCTTCAGTCATTGAACTTACGTTAATGAACTCAGACACTTCAACAAGGAAGGATTCTCTGAGATATTTACGTCAGTGCTTCTGATAGTTTTCGACTATCAAGAACTTTTCATGTCACAAGGACTATCTTTCCGAGATAGTAGTGAATGTGAATACTCCAACGTGTATATAGTGTACAAAAGACAGACTCTTTCTCCAAATTCATAGTTCATTTTGCATCGAGATAACTTTCAGTTTTGTTAGTGTAAATATTGTAATTTTACATATGAAGCAAATAAAGAAGTTGTGTTTTTGTAAACCCAACCTTGTTTACAACACTTTACGTCCCTATTGGCGCGTAGCAAGTTCACCCGACGCGGTGGCGCTGTGGATTTCGGCGAGATCTCGCACTATTGCGCCCCGTGTTCAAATCCCGATGAATTGGCTTTTTTGTTTCATTTATTTACTTTTGTCTATTGACGATTACTATATGAATGGTTTTGTTGTGAGTCACTTAAAATAAAACAGTACGTAATATTATGAAAGGTAGTACGACACACGCAGTGATAAGTAAAGTCTCTCAATGTGACTCACAATTTCTACCCCCATCATCAATTTATATTTCATCTTATACCGATCCAGAGTTCACTTATTCTTTTTCATATGCATTGTTTTTCTTGTTTTTTATGTTTTGAACGGCTGACGATGACCTGGACTAGGGTCGAAACCGGTCCCATTTCTAATCACTATTAAATAAGAATGTAATCACTACATTCCTTTCTTTTATGTATTGAATAGGTTGAACCTCTTTTTCAATTATTTAATTTTTAACAATAATAGAGATGTTCATGAATTTGGATTTTTGTTGCTAAGTCATATACACGCCGAACCACGAGAAAATGGGTGAACAGAATTTAATGAAAATTGGTACGTAAAGTCGGGGAATAAGCAACTACATTCTACGCTATAAATAATTTTATTCACCCTGGTTGAAATGGTAGTTTAGAGGAAGGCGCTTAAAATTTAGTTTTTAATTACCTATGTTATTGGTCATATCGGAAAGTACTACATGACAAAAGTTACAGAGAATATAATTTCCCATCATTCATGTCTTATTCTGTTTTACCGTACCGACTATAATACGATTAATAGTGAGGGGTGATTAAATTGTGAAGATGATAATACGAATGAGAAGAAAAAAATTAGAAGGAACGATCACTTGAATAACAACACAAGAGGAAGTCATGAAAGAAAGGAGTACTCCCTTTACATTAGATGCTCTAATATCACAGAGTATGAAGGAAACTAATTGTGAAGGCCTGCAATATTGAAAGCTCATGAAATTGATCAACAATAACATTACATTGACCGTTGTTTGTTGTGATGTGCTTTGTGTCTTCTGCTGCCATTCATCTCCGATTAATGGGATTACTGCTGCGTACCGAGTATAACAGCCTGCCTGAATATTGGCGGGAAGTAGCTGGGGAGTTAGATCTCTCTCTTCTTTAGCATGCCATTCCTCTGGTTCATAAATCTGATAATACTGGTAGATAACGCACTGGTTCATCATAGTATTCCAGCTATTCGATCCCTACTCGGAGACACTGATTGGAATGAGCAGTGTGCACACTTAACGGAATAATGACAGAGGAGTGTTCGCGGCTATCTGCGGCCTGGTCATTCTAGCTCTGGAACTTTGAACTGTTAGATCGGCAGCGTAGTACTTTTCGTTAAAAATGAGAAAGTGTGCGGTTTTTCATTGATCGAGTATTTCATATGACAGCATCGCTTTTAATCGCGACATTCGTACTGATGTCATTGTAATGACCTGTGTTGACTTCAGTTGGGAAAACAATAAAGACAGTCTTTCTGAGAATGGCGTAAAACGAAGGACGGGTACATCAGCTAGTATATAATAAATACAGAAAATTACTGTGAAACCCAGTTGTAATTTTACAATCAATATAGCGCCTACTGACTTGATAAGCTACATTCGTGCAGTAATCGTCAGTGGTCATAAGTAGATAAAAGAAACAAAAAGAAAAGAAATTCATCGGGATTTGAACACGGGGCGCAAAAGTATGAAGCCACCGCGTCAGTTGAACATGTTACGCCCTAAAAGGCACGTGAAGCACGTCGGAAACTCCGACCGTTATTTTCTAGGGAACAGTCGAGTGTCTACGTATAAGCCGAAACTCGTGTTCGCCTATTTCAACCCCTCTTTCGCTCAGCGATGTTTCTGGCTGTTAGACTTGGCGAGTTCTTCTCGTATTTTCTTCCTCAAGTTGTTACCGTGTGCCATATTATCACAGCCATGGATGAAACTGGGACTTAGGCGGAAGCTACATTTCGCTCTGGCCTGTGCCAAAAGACAGATGCAAAAGTGCTTGCATCCATCAAGAAATGGCAAGAGTAACAGTCAATTCATCGGTGTATAAATTTGACATTGTGCATATGTTTTGCCGTAGTTTACTTTAAAGGGTGAGCGAATCAGAACCAATAGTTTGTCAGATCACCGTTGGTTTACAATCCAAAGACTGATGACTTGCCATTAAATCATTTCCAGATCATCCTGCCATATGCCACTTCCTTCATTCAAACATAATTATGGGCCTGGATGTCAATTATAATTTATTTAAAGAAGGTATTTCTAGGTCTTCCTCGTGGATATTTTTCTTCTGTCACATTACATTCGAGTGGAGCATTGTGTGATGCCACCATGCGAAGGATTGATCCCCTTTGGTTCACATTGTCTAGAACTGTGGTGTTTGACATCTTTCCACGTCACGTTCCTTGCAAGGTCAAGAACTATGTGCGCGCCTCCCGTACTGCTGCTTAGGTCTCGGAGAGTAAAAAGCGCCGCTGGACGGTCTGAGTTCATAAGAGAGGCCCTGTATGGTTATATCTAAGCAGATTATGCAGAGGACGGAGGAAGCATCACTGAAGTTTAGTACCATATTGTTCGGGAGAAAACTGCGTTAATGCAGAAGAGGATATTACTGTTCCAGGCAACTTAGTCTTTCCTTCAGAATAAGAATCATTTGTAGGAACAGTTGAACTGTATGTCTCTGGAACGTGGACACTAATTAAAAATTTTGAAAGAACCGTCTTGAAGCTTTGTAAGGTACTGTATCAACATTTATATTAAAAGAGTATGACAAGAAATGTTTTAATTAAAAATATCATAGCTTGGAAGCAAGCCAGTAGTTTTACGTGTGTCTTGATATAATAACTACGGGACTTCCAGTTTTATGTGAAATCCAAGCCATAGAGATGTCACCTTCAATTTTTAAAATACTCAAGAAATTGGCGAGGATTCGAACCGCGACCATTGGGGTTAGAAGCCAGCAACTACGCCATTTGGCTATCAAACAAGCGAAAAATCACACCTCATTGAGCTACAACCCTGAAAATTGGGCTTTTGACCTACCAAGCGACCGCTGCTGAGCCCGAAGGCCTGCATATTTCCAGGTGACGCGTGGTCAGCGCGACGAATCCTCTCTGCCTTTACTGTTGTTTTTCTAGGCCCGCATCGCTACCTCACCGTCGATATCTCCTCAGTTCTCTCATAGCCTGAATGGATCTCGAACCAGCCCCTATACTCTGGTAAAATATCTGTCCTTACCTGGAATCAAATCCAGGGTTTCTAGGTAAAAGGCAGGCTCGTTAGCCCTAGATCGCCGGGCACTTGGCTGTCACCCCTCTTCCCCCGCCCAAAAAATGTACTGGACGAGTATGGTGTACAAAACTTGAAGTTAATTCTTCCTTAGACACGTCTGCATAATTTATAAAATTTTTATTTGCCCTAGAAAGTGTAGTCGGTTCCATTACAGTAATTGTTGGGAAGTCCCCAAGAATGACTCAGTCCGAGTGGCTTAGACGGTTGAGGCGCTGGCATTCTGACCCCAACTTAGCAAGTTCAATCCTGGTTGAGTTTGGTGGTGTTTGAAGGTGCTCAAATACGTCAGCCTCTTGTCAGTCGATTTACTGGCAGGTAAAAGAACTTTTGCGGGACAAAATTTCGGCACTTCGGCGTCTCCGGAAGCCGCCAAAGTAGTTAGTGGGACGTAAAAATAATAAATGGATTTACGTCAATATTGTCATTACCATAGCCATGGGTCGTTCGGTGATAAGTGGGATCAGAGTCATAGAGACGTGTCTTCCCACGATATTCGTTTCAATCCGGCATTCCGACCAGAAAAGATGGAGGGGTGATTTTAAATATACATAATGGTCCTCCAGCCCTTTAAAAATTTAGTTTTGCGTAACCCGTAGTTTATAGACAACTTAAAAATACCGATCCTTGTTCATTACAGTATTAGTACAACTGTATGTTTGGGGTTAAGCTCCAGAATACGAACGGAATCATTAGCGCCAATGGTAATTCAATGATAGAAACGGTAATGAATACAAGAAACGATCACAGCTGCGAGTAACACATTAGGACAGGAAGCGCACATTAAGCCTACGTACAGATGATACCGTAAATACCGTACTGCGAAGTTACTGCCTCGCGCTGTAACTAGGTGCAAATGTTCATGGCATATGGAGCCGGTGTAAACTATTTAAGTGTTAACACCAAAAAGTTTTGTTCTCTGCGTAATTTTAATAGTGTTATGTGCTGTTCTCTTGCATACCTACCCACCTAGTACCGCACCGCGCACACACTGGGATTGCCTACTTCTCATATGCCATTAACTCTGGCACCTGGTACAGGGTGAAACAATAATGTACGGGCAAACTTTCAGAACACATTCCTCACACGTAGAAGAATAAAAATATGCTATATAGGCATCCATCTACCCGCCCTCCCATTGAATCCTGTTACAAGGTGCCGAGAGCCTTCGAGCCGTATCAGCAGTGATGCTAACACTGTAAGAGTGAAATCCGCTAATTGACGGTGCCAATTCCGCTGGAAATCCTCTAGTTTCTTCAACATTTCTGTTAATTTAAAATAATCTATATAAATAAAGTTGTAGGGGGGTCCGCTGTCTGTAATTTCGTTTGTTTCGCCAATTTTTCAGATATTTATCCGTTTTAGGTCAACTCAAGACCGTATTAGTGGTTTTTGTTTTTCATGTCGGTTTGTTCCACCATCACGGCGAAACGGCTGGATATATCTCAGCCAAACTTCATATTTAGAATATACTCATCGCGAAGAAGGTTTCGATGTGCATATGACTTTAAAATGTCTGAATAGACGAGGGGTTTATAGGAGAACCAGAACAGTTTTCTTCCATTTTCTCTTACACTATTGATTTTTTGTAAAATTCCTGGACCGTATGTGAAACGTAACTTTTGTTATGTACATAATTTCGCGTATTCTTCAAATGACGGAGAAACATACTATTTTCTGCGGGTCTCATGCTCTGCATTGAGTGCCCGATAGACCAACAACGAACCTATAGGTTAGCATGGCAACGTCTCTGACTGCTTACCAGTAGGGAAGTAACATATTGCCATTTCCGTCATCATTCCTGTAAACTCATGGTTGTTCCTTGGGTAGAAAGCAAGAGAGACGTTAATCGGCCATTTTTGCGGGATATTGGCGGAATACCGTTGGAGGTTACAATTGTCATCGGATAGCACTAAGGGGCGTTGTTAATATTTGAACAGTACTGCGGAGTGTAGCCCATTATTTCACACCGTAAGGTGTTTTCTGGTATTTGCTATAATTTTTACTGTATTTCAATTCTACTTCTGTTACCCGCTTTAGTTTCTTGCCTCTGCCTTGCCTCTTTAGGCTTAAGTCATCCTCTTATTAGTTTATCTAAGAATCCATGCGCCTAAATTTCTCCTCTGTTACCGCCTTCTTATATCCGTAACTCATACCATCACAACTTATTGAGGGGTATTTTATTTTCCAATACATCCACTTGGTATTTACAGTACGTATTTGTCCTATCCGACTGTCCTCAGTTATAATTCCATTTCCTGTTAATTTCAACTTTCTAAATTGTATTACTTTCTTCCTTAATTTATCCGTATGTATGCAATTGCTGATCCAAAAACCTGGACGCACTGTTCTTTGAGGAAAAATTCCAAGTTGTTCAAGTGTATAACTTTTGGCCCCGGAAGATATCGAAATATGGATGCATTTTAATGACGGTGCAGACCTTCCTTTCGGGGTAGTTTTTTTTCTGAACGGTGAGTGGTACACTAACTGACAGAGCAAATGCAACACCAAGAAGAAGTGGTCAGAACTTTTTGCCAATTGCAGGGTAGACTGACGTCACTGAGGTATGCTCATGATGTGAAATGCGCCGCTGTGCTTCGCACGTAGCGAACGATAAATGGGACACGGCGTTGGCGAATGGCCCACTTCGTACCGTGATTTCTCAGCCGACAGTCATTGTAGAACGTGTTGTCGTGTGCCACAGGACACGTGTATAGCTAAGGATGCCAGGCCGCAGGAGGCATTTCCAGCAGACAGACGACTTTACGAGGAGTATGGTGATCGGGCTGAGAAGGGCAGGTTGGTCGCTTCGTCAAATCGCAGCCGATACCCATAGGGATGTGTCCACGGTGCAGCGCCTGTGGCGAAGATGGTTGGCGCAGGGACATGTGGCACGTGCGAGGGGCCCTGGCGCAGCCCGAGTGACGTCAGCACGCGAGGATCGGCGCATCCGCCACCAAGCTGTGGCAGCCCCGCACGCCACGTCAACCGCCATTCTTCAGCATGTGCAAGACACCCTGGCTGTTCCAATATCGACCAGAACAATTTCCCGTCGATTGGTTGAAGGAGGCCTGCACTCCCGGCGTCCGCTCAGAAGACTACCATTGACTCCACAGCATAGACGTGCACGCCTGGCATGGTGCCGGGCTAGAGCGACTTGGATGAGGGAATGGCGGAACGTCGTGTTCTCCGATGAGTCCCGCTTCTGTTCTGTCAGTGATAGTCACCGCAGACGAGTGTGGCGTCGGCGTGGAGAAAGGTCAAATCCGGCAGTAACTGTGGAGCGCCCTACCGCTAGACAACGCGGCACCTTGGTTTGGGGCGCTATTGCGTATGATTCCACGTCACCTCTAGTGCGTATTCAAGGCACGTTAAATGCCCACCGCTACGTGCAGCATGTGCTGCGGCCGGTGGAACTCCCGTACCTTCAGGGGCTGCCCAATGCTCTGTTTCAGCAGGATAATGCCCGCCCACACACTGCTCGCATCTCCCAACAGGCTCTACGAGGTGTACAGATGCTTCCGTGGCCAGCGTACTCTCCGGATCTCTCACCAGTCGAACACGTGTGGGATCTCATTGGACGCCGTTTGCAAACTCTGCCCCAGCCTCGTACGGACGACTAACTGTGGCAAATGGTTGACAGAGAATGGAGAACCATCCCTCAGGACACCATCCGCTCTCTTATTGACTCTGTACCTCGACGTGTTTCTGCGTGCATCGCCGCTCGCGGTGGTCCTACATCCTACTGAGTCGATGCCGTGCGCATTGTGTAACCTGCATATCGGTTTGAAATAAACATCAATTATCCGTCCGTGCCGTCTCAGTTTTTTCCCCAACTTTCATTCCTTTCGAACCACTCATTCTTGGTGCTGCATTTGCTCTGTCAGTCAGTGTATTACAGAACTGATAGCACAATTACAGTTCAATTTGGAGAGATCTACAGCGATGGTCCTATGACTTACTGTCGTTTCGATTGTTGATACGTTAGATAACGCTGCATTTCTCGATTATCATCAAATATCTCTAACCTAATTGTGACGCATTAGAAAAAGGGGCCTGTCTTTATAATTAAAACTCCATCTCTACTGTGAATGGCGGTTACGAATGGAGCGTGCCGTTATAGTAG
Organism: Anabrus simplex; assembly: GCF_040414725.1. Taxonomy (NCBI): domain Eukaryota; kingdom Metazoa; phylum Arthropoda; class Insecta; order Orthoptera; family Tettigoniidae; genus Anabrus; species Anabrus simplex. Next base: position 43,806,100 of record NC_090277.1, read on the forward strand.
AAACTCCCGAATTCGATTGTGATGGCAGTAGGGAATGTGGCCTGCCATTATTGTAAAAATTCCCAATGCCTACCTTACATCGGAAGCAATGTATGGCGTCCTCCCTGTTTTGTTTTTTGGATAGCGCTAAGAGACATGCAATTTAATAATCTTTGTCACTGTCTTTACAGTAATTTACGGAGAAATCCGTATACGATGTAGAATACCGTAGCGAAGCACGGGTACATTTGCTACTACGTAAATAAAATGTGTAATCTTGGATATTAGTTTCCCGAGTTGAAACGAAGTTTAATAGGGAATGGCGGCAGTAGCACCACCACCGTAGTGGTTCTATTGTTCTAAAAATCTCTGGCAACGACCGGGTCTATAAACATCGTCTTGCAAACTTTCCCAAAGTGATCAGTGGTTAATAAACTATAGTGCACCGGACGAGATGGCCGTGCGGTTAGGGGCGCGCAGCTATGAGCTTGCATTTGGGAGATAGTGGGTTCGAACCCCACTGTCGACAGCCCTGAAGATGGTTTTTACGTGGTTTCCTGTTTTCACGCCAGGCAAATGCTGGGATTATACCTTAACGCCACAGCCGCTTCCTTCCCGCTTCTAGCCCTTTCCTATTCCATCGTCGCCGTAAGACCTATCTGTGCCGGCGCGACATAAAACAAATCGTAAAAATAAAAATAAAATCCTACAGTGTCCACGCAGTAGCATAGCCGGGATCGACCGATTTGTGGAGAGGGGAATTCATAGTTACAAAATTATTACAGAACATCATGAAGGGGCTTGTGCGTATGTGGTGCGCGCATTTTTTTTTGCTTGTGGCTTTACATCGCACCGGTACAGATAGGTCTTATGGCGACGATGGGATAGGAAAGGCCTAGGAGTTGGAAGGAAGTGGCCGTGGCCTTAATTAAGGTACAGCCCCAGCATTTGCCTGGTTTAAAAATGGGAAACCACGGAAAACCATCTTCAGGGCTGCCGACAGTGGGATTCGAACCCACTATCTCCCGGATGCAAGCTCACAGCCGCGCGCTCCTAACCGCACGGCACGAGTGTAATTATAAGGACACTGGTAAACGTGAATTATGTTGATATTTAGAAATACACTACAGAATATTACATTCGTTACAGAACAAGAACAATATGATCAAGGTCAACTGTTTTACCGCGAATGGTATGTTCAGTTTACAATCTGAAATCCAAAATTCGAGACTTCTTAGAAAGTAGATTCAACAGATCTGTTGGTTTTAAAATTATGTATTTTCAGCCTCGACCTGATGTCATCTAACAGTAGTGGTACTTTCCCCCGGGGTTTGTTACGTTCTGATTTTTCCCACTAATTTGATTCAGTGATATTTATGCCATTAATTTGTGATATTATGTTTACATTTTACAGAGCCACTAGAAAATCCACTGACATATCATATTTCCGCTAGCCGCTAAATGCACTTTTCCGATGCTGGAAGGATATAAAAGCCGCCAAATTTAGCGGAAAATCCGCTAAGTTGGCAACAGTGCGTATCAGTGCTAACAGAGGGCATTTTGAACATTTAATATAAGAAAGAATTTCATGTGGTATGCTGGTACGTTCTGTTCAGGTGTGTTTCCCATGTACTCTGTGGAACTGTAGAAAATGAGTTCTGACATGGAAATAGTTTCCGGACCAATGCCCATATAGCATATATTCTTCTACGTATGAAGATTGTATCTTGAAAGTTTGGCCTACCTTATTGTTACATTCTGTATAGTTAAGTCTGCAAAAGCGCGCACCGTTAAGATTACCTACCTTACTGTGTAATACGGACACATTCCTCTTCATTTCCAAAGAATGTATTTTTATTACTTTGAAAAGGTCCGTTTTTGACGACCGTTACGTACCGTCGGTGTTTGTTGTGAAATCACCTAAGTACCCTTGCCTATTGATGGCATAATCGAAAACTTTTAATAATCGAATAACATTCATCCGATTATTTAAATAAGCGAATAAAATAATCGAAAGAGTTTCAAATATTCAGTTGTAGTGATGGCATAATCGAATATGTTTAATATTCGAATAACCTCCATCCGATTATTTAGATAATGACCGAGATTATTAATGTACGTGTGTCTGTTCAAGCATAGCTCTGAACTAAACATGATACACATATGATTTACTATTTGGGAAAGAAAACTGGGGTAAGACACCCGTACGGGCGGGGGTGGAAAGGGGAAGAAAGTGTGGCTGTTCCAGCATAGCTCTGAACCATACATGGTACACATATAACTTACTATTTGGGAAAGAAAACCGGGGTAAGACACCCGTACGGGCGGGGGTGGAAAGGGGGAGAAAGTGTGGCTGTTCCAGCATAGCTCTGAACCAAACATGGTACACATATAACTTACTGTTTGGGAAAGAAAACTGGGGTAAGACACCCGTACGGGCTGGGGTGGAAAGGGGAAGAAAGTGTGGCTGTTCCAGCATAGCTCTGAACCAAACATGGTACACATATAACTTACTGTTTGGGAAAGAAAACTGGGGTAAGACACCCGTACGGGCGGGGTTGGAAAGGGGAATAAATATTAAAATAATAGAAAAGGACCAATATTACCGGGTGAGTTGGCCGTGCGGTTAGGGCCGCACAGCTGTGAGCTAGCATCCGGGAGATAGTGGGTTCGAACCCCGCTGTCGGCAGCCCTGAGGATGGTTTTCCGTGGTTTCCCAATTTCACACCAGGCAGATGCTGTGGCTGTTCCCACTCCTAGGTCTATCCCATCGTCGCCGTAAGACACATCTGTGCCGGTGCGACGTAAAGCAAGTTGTAAGAAAAAACGACCAATAGTAAATGTGAAAACGATGTACAGTATATATACACACACTGACTGACAGAGCAAATGCAACACCAAGAAGGAGTGGTCAGAACTTTATGCCAATTGCAGGGTAGACTGACGTCATTGAGGTTTGCTCATGATGTGAAATGCGCCGCTGTGCTACGCACGTAGCGAACGATAAATGGGACACGGCGTTGGCGAATGGCCCACTTCGTACCGTGATTTCTCAGCCGACAGTCATTGTAGAACGTGTTGTCGTGTGCCACAGGACACGTGTATAGCTAAGAATGCCAGGCCGCCGTCAACGGAGGCATTTCCAGCAGACAGACGACTTTACGAGGGGTATGGTGATCGAGCTGAGAAGGGCAGGTTGGTCGCTTCGTCAAATCGCAGCCGATACCCATAGGGATGTGTCCACGGTGCAGCGCCTGTGGCGAAGATGATTGGCGCAGGGACATGTGGCACGTGCGAGGGGTCGAGGCGCAGCCCGAGTGACGTCAGCACGCGAGGATCGGCGCATCCGCCGCCAAGCGGTGGCAGCCCCGCACGCCACGTCAACCGCCATTCTTCAGCATGTGCAAGACACCCTGGCTATTCCAATATCGACCAGAATAATTTCCCGTCGATTGGTTGAAGGAGGCCTGCACTCCCGGCGTTCGCTCAGAAGACTACCATTGACTCCACAGCATAGACGTGCACGCCTGGCATGGTGCCGGGCTAGAGCGACTTGGATGAGGGAATGGCGGAACGTCGTGTTCTCCGATGAGTCACGCTTCTGTTCTGTCAGTGATAGTCACCGCAGACGAGTGTGGCGTCGGCGTGGAGAAAGGTCAAATCCGGCAGTAACTGTGGAGCGCCCTACCGCTAGACAACGCGGCATCATGGTTTGGGGCGCTATTGCGTATGATTCCACGTCACCTCTAGTGCGTATTCAAGGCACGTTAAATGCCCACCGCTACGTGCAGCATGTGCTGCGGCCGGTGGCACTCCCGTACCTTCAGGGGCTGCCCAATGCTCTGTTTCAGCAGGATAATGCCCGCCCACACACTGCTCGCATCTCCCAACATGCTCTACGAGGTGTACAGATGCTTCCGTGGCCAGCGTACTCTCCGGATCTCTCACCAATCGAACACGTGTGGGATCTCATTGGACGCCGTTTGCAAACTCTGCCCCAGCCTCGTACGGACGACCAACTGTGGCAAATGGTTGACAGAGAATGGAGAACCATCCCTCAGGACACCATCCGCACTCTTATTGACTCTGTACCTCGACGTGTTTCTGCGTGCATCGCCGCTCGCGGTGGTCCTACTTCCTACTGAGTCGATGCCGTGCGCATTGTGTAACCTGCATATCGGTTTGAAATAAACATCAATTATTCGTCCGTGCCGTCTCTGTTTTTTCCCCCAACTTTCATCCCTTTCGAACCACTCCTTCTTGGTGTTGCATTTGCTCTGTCAGTCAGTGCATATATATATGGTTTTAAATAAACGGTTTAGAAACATCGAACGCGTTTAATTTAATAAACGTGGGCGGAGCCGCGGGCATGTGCTAGGTATTATATAATATTCGCAGAATAGGTGACCGAACAGGGGCGTAAAGTTAGAACATGCAACTCAGGCGAGCCCGGGCCTTCAAGGCAAAAAAAAAAAAAAAAAAAAAAAAAAAAAACCACCACCACCTACTGTATGTCTACCCTAATGTCACTCTGCACGGGAAGGGCCAGAAGCTCAGATCACGACGAAATAGTTCGTTTTTACAGTTTGCAGGTAGATGAATTGTATTTGGTTGCATCTAGCAGCAGTTAATATAGCACAGCTGTCTCTCGCAACACCGCAACACGTTCTTCACAAAAGACCTGCACCAAATTACTCAAACATAATGACAGGAATGAAAATTGATACCAAAATATCATATTTTAGCTAGAAAATGATACTTTCTTGATGTGTATTGTACCTGAGATCGTGTTATGCACAAATTTCCCTTATTTAACTTTTTTCGCGCACTTATTCGACAACACTGTATAATTCCAATAATAACTTGGTGTAATATATATATATGGTTCTTCTTCCTCTATATCTTGCTTCCCTCGTTTTAATATTCATCTTAGTTTTTTTTCGTTTTCCATTTAGAGTTCATATCGCGCATCATGGCCTGACGGCAGTTCATTTCCACTCAATGGTCTGGCTGGCATTAAAATTAATTTAATCTACATTTATAAACTCTATAACATTCTAGAAATTTTTGTATGGAGTGAAATAACAATTTCAGTAAATTAACTAATAATATTTTTACGTGAAACAAATTTTAAGGACAGACGAAACTTTTAATTACATCATTGTCATTTATTACGTAGAACTGTTCAATGTCAGACTCATTTTGACTTCATCATACTACATCAAGCGTCTCTTTCATCTAATGTTGTTTCATTATTCACCTATGTTAATTTAAAAATAAGTTATATGAATGTTTTACTGATGTTTTGCAAGTTTCAATACATTAATTTTAAGTTATTTCTAGACAGCTGAAGATGGCCTAATGCGGCCGAAACATATACCATCTCCCGCATGCAAGCACACAGCTGCGCGCCTCTAACCGCATGACCAAAATGGTGAACTTACACCACGGGTAGTAATAAACTTATCAGTTGTGCGGTTTGATATTTTTCAAACTTTATTTGGACAGTTTTTTATTCAATTTTGTTCGCATATTTTTCTGTGTTGCGCTCGAATAAATTATTAGAATTATGACTTCAGTAGCGGTTACAGAGTGTACTGTAGTTACTGAAAAATTCAAACCAATTTTAAGTTCGAATATATAAGTGGTGTACGGTTGCGTAGGCAGTTTAGCAGCTTAGCCGTTAAACCACAGAGGCAGCCAAATAAAACCCATTAAAAATTATTGTTAATAATCTTACAATAATGAATAATCCCTTTGTTCGTATAATTTGAGCCGGGCTGAGTGGCTCAGACGGTTGAGGCGCTGGCCTTCTGACCGCAACTTGGCAGGTTCGATCCTGACTCAGTCCGGTGGTATTTGAAGGTGCTCAAATACGTCAGTCTCTTGTCAGCAAATTTACTGGCTCGTTAAAGAACTCCTGCGGGACAAAATTCAGGCACCTCGGCGTATTCGAAAACCGTAAAAGTAGTTAGTGAGACGTAAAGCAAAAAGCATTATTATTATTATTATTATTATTATTATTATTATTATTATTATTATTCAAAAAGCAAAGCAAAGTCATCTCCGTACAGGTCATGAAGGCACTTGGAGGGGTGAAAGGTAAAGGCTTCCACTATCCGTAACCTCGGCACTTGATGCGGTAGAGTGGTTAGCTCTACGCCCGGCCGCCTTTGCCCCCATAAATTAACCAGATACTCATTTTTTGTGTAGGCTGAGTGAATCTCAGGGCCATGTGCACCTCCGGAAGTGGAAATCTCGTTTCTTAAATTTTGCGACCTCCTGACGGGGATTCGAACCCAGTCCTTCCGGGCGAACCGAGTAATCCTTTACCGCCTCGGCCAGGCAGCCCCTATTATTATTATTCTTATAATGACAAAATATTGCATTATTTATACTTGCTGTAATCACATTTATATTAGTTATTCATTGCTTTTACATTTCATTTGAGGTGGCCCGGATTTGTATTTTGCTAGTCGGGCTCCATTCCATGACTGACTTTTCAGTTGCTCAGTCCTATTTTCTTAATGCGTGTCCTATCGAACCCCACTTTCTTTTTCTTATTTCTAGATCTATGGGTTCTGCCTCCTACAGGCACTTGTAAAACAGACTATCAGGTGCATCACACTTTGAATACCACTGCTTTAGAGGATATCATAAACTGGATAAACAACCACACAAGTAATGTGAATCGCGACCATTCTTTTGAGCAGATGATTAGTTTTCGTAATTGTCGAATTTTTTGCTTAATAATGTGTTTGTCTTTCCAGGTACGTATGCTGCTTATTTACTTCTGCGTGGTTGATTCTTTTCCATCACGTAAGTACAGTATAAGATGGTGCTAACGGTTTTTGGTAATTTGCGGGAATGCACAACATTGTAGCTGTATTGTCCCATATACTTTATCTTTTAGGAACCCGAGAGATAATAGCCACAGCGGGTTAGATCAAGAAAGTGGGTGGGCCAAATAGTGTAATTGTGTCATCAAACATTTCCTCCATTGTTCACATTGAAACATTAACTGTAATAACTATTGAAGAGACCTAATAAAAAAATATAGTAAACTGTGTTCCCTCTCAGTTAATTCTACAAAGAAGGCTTGCACATTATTTGCACATCCATCATTGTAAATTATATCTTCAAAACATATTTGTTTTATTATTCTCTTCTTAGAGTTGAACCTACGTTTGTTTATAGATGGTGCGTTAACACTTAAAATATTCACGATATGCTTTAACCCTTTATAGGGCAGAAAACTGGAACTGCTTATTAAATTAAACTAAACTTATTTCGATTGCTTGTTGTCCGTTAGTGGTAAGTTCAAAATATGTTTGTACTCCCTTATTTAGCGGAGTGGTAACATTATGTGCCATCAGTTTTCTTGAGCAGTAGTTCCTGCTGGATGATCACTAGTAAAATAATTTACTAACAATCTGAAAATTTAGTCATTCAGAACCAATGGAAAAGTTGAGATAAATTTCTTCTTAGTCATCATTTAACACATTTTCGGCATAATAACAAAACGTGGGATCACTTTACGGAATGTATTCCCGGTATATATTTGAAAATATTTCTAGGAATCCTTTTTTTACCGTGTATTTTTATTACTCGCTTAGTCATCTTTGATAAGTGAAGAATATTGTACCTTACACGTTGTTAACAACTCTGTTAGTGAATTTTACGGCTTCGCAAAAGTGCCTGCTTTAAAAAAAGTCGATTTCGTATATTAAAATTTGTAATTCTACAGCTGTAGGAAATATGTAAACTTTTCAGCATTGTAATTGTACGATAAATGTAAATAAATGCCTAGTAATTAGTGATAAAATATATTATAATTTCTATCGTTTGCTGACAAGGCCATGGGCGCTTAGCAGATATAAATTGTGGCGAATACAAACTCGATATGATAACTGAGATTTTTCATAAAACTGAAAACTGTTCGTCAAGCCCAGCAGGGACATTTTTCTCTTACCCTCATTTTCCCTCTCATCCAGTATATCATATGTGATCATTAATGTCGGTGATGCATGTTATTTTAATGGGGGATCGCATGTGAATAGCTCAGTGAAAGAGAGATCCAACGGCCAGTGCATTAATTGGAGTGTGAGTTGACTCTAATTAGGTTAAACATCTCTGGTTGGAATCCCTTGGTTAATTATATCTCGTGTCCTCCTCGAGTTGCATGTAACACTTTTTTTTTCATTTGCGAAATTATGTTCCGTCATTCCACACTTTCAGATAGAATGTGGATAGTTCTATTTAAAACAGCGATGTGATGTATATACAGTCAAACTTGTATAACTGGAACATCTGTTACTCGCATTTTTCGATACCTCGAAGGACATTAGGACATTTTCAGTTCAGATGTAAAATGTGCTTATGTAACTCGAAATCATGCGTAACATTATGCTTTTGCGTACACACATCATCCTCGAGAAAATCTAGAGTTTAAGACTGGAAGTGTTTTGGCAAAACTCCAGCAAAGTCTGCAATGCAAAACTTAGTGGCAAAATGGCGTGAAACGGGCTTTGTAGCGAATAAACACCGTAACTATCTGAAAAGAGTTCGAACACCAGAATACATTGCTCGAGTGAAGAAAATCCTGGGATGAAGTCCGAGGAAATCGCAACGCCGTTTATCTGTGCAAGTGGGAATTGACAACCTGGTCACGAGTGCATGAGGTGTTCGGCGAGGAGAGGACAATCAGCAGAGGTAGTGCAATCAGCTGGCCTACTTGATCGCCTGATTTCTCTCTCTGTAATTTTTACCTGGGGGAAAAGTTGAAGGGTTAGGCGTACTCCACGATTTCCAGCATCTTCAATGATATTCATAAACAAGGATCAGTTCCGCGTCAGTCGTTTTGTTAATGTTTTCCGGGCCAGTTTTATTGTGCAGACCCTGTACTACGTAAACAACTGATAGACAGTCCGCCACTTGGGCGACAGCCCTGAAGGCTTAATCGAATTGCGGGTTAACTCCATGATGTTTGTTAGCAAGGAAAAACACAAATCGTAATCATATGTGGCACAACGAATGCCTGTTATTGAAGAACGCGATGCCAGCTGGTCCGACACGAGACTCTGCATTCAGTCGACAAAACAATATTCCTGAGTGACGTCAAGCCTGTTACTTCTGCAGCTGATCTTCCAATGCAGAGGTAGCAGGCGCGACCCAGTCCAAGCGTGCGTCCATGGTATTTACGACAGCTCGGTAAACAGGTTGCCCGGCTGTTCAAGTCAGTATGTGGAGAAATTGCGGAATGGAAGGGGACACGGTCTTGGAAAAGGAATACAAGATGAAAATAAATGATTGTTTAAATGGGCCTAAAATATACGCCATCAGCCCTTGTGAAAATAAATAAATACATATGTAAGTTCATAATGAGAGTAATGCAGTGTATTTGGAGAAAATCAGGCATTGCAGGAAATTAAGTCTGAGATGAGGTAAATGAATACAGTTACTTGAAACAATCTTTCAACTCAGTAAGTCAGATTCAGTTCATTTAATATATGCCAAAGAGTTGTTAAATACAGAGCATAAACTGGACATGCACGATGATGATTGAACATCTGTGCTCGCATGTGGATGAACCTCGAGTTGCAATTAACTCTGCTGTATTCTTGGAGGCATGGAACTTTGATTTATGCTTGCTGCACCGCGATGGTCATTAGTTCCACAGTTCGGCGTGGTTGAGGCGAGTTGCTGAGTCGCCTAACAGTAATTTCCCACACTTGTTGGATTGGGATTAGGTCCGGCGATCTGGTGGGCCGTTGTAAAGTTATACCTGGGGTTGGCATCAGAAAGGGCATCTGGCCGGAAAACATGACCGAGCCCTCATGTGGTGATATACTTCGCACCCACGACCCCGCTAAGCTGTGGGAAGAATGTGGTGGTTTGGTTGTCATATGGCGCCTCGTGCAGGGTGTTCTTGTTGACGCCCATGGCCGATATGTGTGTGTGTGTGTGTGTGTGTGTGTGTGTGTGTGTGTGTGTGTGTGTGTGACGATAATTAGGGACGGAGATGGTGAAACCTGGTGTCGGCTCATATCCTACTACTGTCGAATGATGCAAAGGGGTCTGGTCAAGGATTTATGTCCTCCATCCGACGGCCTAATCACCATCAACAGCGTTAAGTGCCTAACCCCACATGAACACTCTGGAGAGGTTTGGAATTGAGCCCAGACTTTTGACACACGCTGTAGTGATTAGAGGTTCGAACCTCCCTGTCGACAGCCTTGGAGATGGTTTTCCGTGGTTTCCCATTTTCACACCGGGCAACTGCAGGGGCTGCACTTATCTTTTCTTACGTCGCACCGACACGGATAGGTTTTATGGCGTCGATGGGATGGGAAAGGGCTAGGAGTGGGAAGGAAGCGGCCGTGGTCTTAATTAAGAAACAGCCCCAGCATTTGCCTGGTAAATGAAATGTCGTATGGCTTTTACTGCCGGGATATCCCAGGACGGGTTCGGCTCGCCAGATGCAGGTCTTTCTATTTGACACCCGTAGGTGACCTGCGCGTCGTGATAAGGATGAAATGATGATGAAGACAACACATACACCCAGCCCCCGTGCCATTGGAATTAACCAATTAAGGTTAAAATCCCCGACCTGGCCGGGAATCGAACCCGGGACCCTCTGAACCGAAGGCCAGTACGCTGACCGTTCAGCCAACGAGTCGGACATTTGCCTGGTTTAAAAATGGGAAACCACGGAAACCCATCTTCAGGGCTACCGATAGTGGGGTTCGAACCCACTATCCTCCGGATACAAGCTCACAGCTGCGCGCCTATAACCGCACTGCCAACTCGTCCGGTACACTTTAAGGCCAGGGCCGCTTCGTTCTCACTGTTAGCCCTTTCCTGTCCCATCGTCGCCATAATACATCTGTCAGTGCGACGTAAAGCAGATTGTAAACATTTGCTTGTAGTGATTAGAAATGGTATACCTTCACCCCTCTCACCCTGCCGGCCAACATTCTGAATGGTGATTTTTTCCATGAACGGGACTCGAACCAGTTAACTATAGTGTCAGACCATACGTGCTTCATGCCTTAACGATCACGGCCACCAGTTAGGCTAAGAAGAATGTTGTCATCTTGTGACTCAACGGCTACATACCTACATAAATGGCTACGCAATTGTAAATCGAAGATGGTCATGCTAATGGGTTTTAGTAGCCGAGGCTAATCGGGTAATTACTTATACCAGCTGTGTGTGTAATAACAGGTCCAGGTTCAGACGAGAGTGAGGTGGATGGGGAGGAGGGAGGGGGCAGTCTACAATGCCCGTATCGATCCACTTGCTTATATATACCGTGCACGATGGTTTAAAAATCCTCTCTCCTTCAGTCTGTAATGAGTTTGGAAACTGCTTTCTACTTTGACTTGCGGGAAAACAATGGGTTATTCAGACTTATAGCGTTTATAGCTCCTTTTCTTTATTCCTTTATCATTTATTTTTCTTCATCTTAAGTTTAACTTGTAGCTATTATTGCCAAGGCTTGTTTGATGAATAAAGATTGTTAGAAAGCAAAGAAAAAAATGTGTTCTGTGAACTGGAAATTCGGGATTCTCATACATTTGTTCTATTTATTCCCACTTAAAATTCCTAAGCATACCATTTTTATTGAGGTGTTTAAAAACCCGATAAACTGTGATCCATTTCTGGTGAGAGTATGTGTACAGTAAATATATCTGTTATGGTCTTAGAGTAAGTTTGTTACTTTTATTGACCTGTCTCAACAAGACTTAACAAGAATAACAGTTGTTCCGGATGGGCTTTAATTGAAACTTGTGCACCACAAGGATCTGTTCTAGCACCACTTCTACTTCTGAGGTATTGTCGTGACATCTTTACACCATCTAAGTGTGTGAAATATGTTTGTAGATGACCTGCAAGCATATATACATCCCATTGGCTTGCAACACACACCCATGACATTATCCAAAATATGAATGAAGATATTGAAAAATTGTTGTAGTGGGCAGCTGATCACAGTTTGACTCTTAAGAACTCAAAAACGCAACTCATTTTGATTGGACATAGGCCTACACGATTACTCAGTTGTTTTGCTCTACGAAACTTTCCTCCTGTATTAATAATATTGTTATTGCAGAAAATAGTTAGGTAAAAATATAACCTGGAAGGATAATGGGTAGCACTCAATCACAAGAATTATTATTATTATTATTATTATTATTATTATTATTAACTAGCAGTTGCCCGCGGTTTCGCTCGCGTCGATTTCCTGCTTTGTTAAAAACAATCGTTCCCCGGTATTGTACTAAGACATTATCTGAAAATCTCTAAAGTATAAAAGCTCACTGAACAACTGAGTTTCATTTACCCCAGAAATTCTTTGTAAACCACGTTTGTGGTATTGCCTTCCTGGGTTAAGATGACCATGCGACATAGAACTGTACATGTGAGAAACAATCTTCTCTCAAGTCGAAGAAAAAGTTTCTTTATTTTTAAAAGAGATTCAAATGCGTATTTCCACGTCAGTAACATCTTCAGTTTTTGAGATATAAGTATCCCCGTCAAAAGAATTCGACCCCTTTATCAGTCTCCCCTCCCATCCCCACCTAAGTGGATTTTCCGAAAACCAATAAAAAATACCTTCATTTATTTTTAAAGGATATTCCAATTACCAATTTAACGTCTATAACATCTTCCATTTTTTGAGATATGTGTCCTCATAAAAAGTAATTCAACTCCTTTTTCACTTCTTTTTACCCCCGACAAGTGCCTTTACCGAAAACATAAACAAAATACATGTTCCTGTATTTTTAAAGGACTTTCCGAATACTAAGTTTTACATCTGTAACGTGTTAAGTTTCTAGATATACCGCTACTCATTTAAAAAATTCACCCGCTTTTCCAATTCTTTTTTCCCCTTAAGTTGATTCTCCAAAAACAAAAAAAAACACGTGTTTCTTCATTTTTAAAGGCGATTCCAAATACCAATTTTCACGTCTATAAAATCATTATATTTTGAGATATAAGTACCCTCATACAAAGAATCCAATACCTTTTTCAGCCCCTACTCCCAGTTGATTTCCTCTCCCAAAAATGGTTTTCTTTGTGTTTAAAGGAGATTCCAGGTACCCATTTTCACGTCTGTAACAGTCAGTTTTTGAGATATAAGTATCCCAATAAATAATTTAGTTTTTCCACTATCTTTCTCGCTCCCCCGTAAGTGAATTTTCCAGACACCAACAATACGTGTTTATTTATAAAGGAGATTCCAAATACCAGTTTTTATGACTTTAACATATTCAGTTTTTGATATATATGTATTCTCATACAAAGAATTTAACTCCCAAGTTGATGCCCCCCCCCCCCAAAATGCGCCGTCTTTATTTTTAAAGGAGATTCCAAATACCAATTTTCACGTTTTGAAACATCTTTAGTTTTTTAGATGTAAGTATCTTCATAAAAATAATTAAACTTTCAATTCTTTCACCCCGTTTAGTGGATATTTCGTAAACTATAAAGTACACATGCTTCTTTATTTTAAAGGAGATTCCAATTACCATTTTTGAGGTATAAGTATCATCATACAAAGAATTAACTAATTTTTCAATTTTTTCACCCCCTTAGTTGGGGTTTCCGAAAACAAAAAATGCATATATCTTTAGTTTTAAAGGAGACTCCAAATACCAATTTTCACCACTGTAACATCTTCAGTTTCTGAGATAGCGCTATCGTAATAAAAAAATGTAACCCCCTTTTCAGTCCTTTCCCCCTTAAGTGGTTTTTCCCAGAACAAAGTATAAAGAATTTTTTATTTTTAAAAGAGATTAAAAAACATTTTCACACCTTTAACGTTCTGTAGATATTCTCATTTTAAAAACTCACCCTCTTTTCGGTTCCCGTTAAATGGATTTTCCGAAAATAAATTATATAAGTTTCTTTACTTTTGCAGGAGATTCCAAATACCAGTTTTCACGCCTATAGCAATTTACGTTTCTGAGATATACTATGTAGTCTTTCTTTAATTCATCCTCTTTGTCACTCCTGTCCCCCATTAATTGGTCTTTTCCAAAACAAAAAAAGTACGTGTTTCTTTATTTTTAAAGGAGATTCCAAATACCAAACTTCATGTCTGTAACATCTTCAGTTTTCGAGATGTAAGTATCCTCATAAAAGGTATTCAACCCCCTTTTCACCCTTTTTCACCACCCCCCTAAAAGGATTTTCCAAAAACAAAAAATACGTGTTTATTTTTAAAGGAGATTCTAAATACCAATTTTTACGTCTGTAAACTTTTAAGTTTCTGAGAATAGACATGATCATTTAAACATCCCGCATTTCATCCCCCCCCCCTTTTCACCCCCTTAGCGACGGAATATCCAAAAATTCTCCCTTGGTAAGCACCTACACTCTAATAGAATTATATCCCCAAAATTTCATATATTTATGTCCAGTAGTTTTGGCTCGACGATGATGATTCAGTATGTCAGGGCATGTTATATTAGTAGATAAAGCTGTCGCTATTGTTCATCAACTTAGAATAAACATCTCATGCATGTCAATAAATATACGAAAGCCACTTGTAAAGTCCCTTGTATTACCAGTAGTATATAACGATATTTCAAAAATACTCAGCATCGAAATTCAACGTATACAGAGGGCATGTGTTAGATAAATTGTTGACGTCCATAGAGATGATCATATAACATCTTATTTCATTCAACTCCAGTGGCTTAAATTAAAAGAGAGAAGCATACTGGCAAAGCCTTAACACTAAATATAAAACAACCCTCCTCCCCGTCAGCATATTCTGAATTCTCTTGACTGGAAAATATTCATGATCGGTACAATAATACAGTGCAGATACCGCACCACTGGACGTCATAACACAACAAATTGTTTAATTCCTGTGCGGCACGCATACCAGGTATTTGCGTAATTTTTTGCCGGTTTTGTGGTAAAGAAAACACGTAATTTTCAAGGTTTTTTTTTTTTAAAATTCAAAATATTGGCCACCGTCTCCTACACCCTTCGCCCATCTTTCAGGTAAGTTATGAATACCATGCCAGAAAAACTGCTTGTCTTTTGTGGCAAACCATTCGTCGAGCCATTTTCCAATTTTCTCGAAATTGCTGAAGTGCATGCCCCATTGATGTGAAGAGGTGATAATCAGATGGCGCCAGGTTTGGGCAGTACGGCGGGTGCGGAAGGATGTCCCAACCAAGCGATTTCAAGGCGTTTTTCACTGGTTTTGCTGTGTAAGACGGCGCATTGTCGTGTAACAAAATCACTTTGCCATGTCTTTTGGCCCATTCCGGTCGTCTTTCGATCAATGCGTGATTTAAATTAATCATTTGTTGGCGATAGCGTTGTGCATTAACGGTTTCGCCGGGCTTCGAGAGTCTTCGCACTTTTGTGGTCTACCAGAGCGCGCACTGTCTTTCACATTGAAATCACCACGTTTAAATTGACGAAACCATGTCTCACATGTTGTAACCGATGGAGCGTGTTCACCATATGTTTCTACCAGCAAACTATGACTTTCCACAACCTTTTTCTTTGATCAAATAAGAAAAACAATGCGTGCCGCAAATGTTTACCATGCAAAAACGTCGATATAATCACCGAACGATACAACACAGACGCTAGTATATGGCGGACTCGACTTGTGTGTGTTGGTAGGTTAATGTCAGACGAACAAACTGACGTATGTGTCAAATTAGTTTCTCTCTTAACTCGGCAATCCTTGTCCTTATTGTGAATTGTGTGAAGGTGTATCTCATGGGGTTGGTTGCTGTGTGTACATTTTGCTGGGCTTGGGCAACTGATATATAATAACAACTTCTGGTTCAGTGACGAAAATAACGGGAAACCGCCTCACTTCTCATTTCCTACTTTACCTCTTCAGTGATTCATGAGCTATCTATGATACCTGATGGTGGAGCTGTTGCGATCTGCCATAGACAGCGTATGACGAGGCACTTAAAGTGCATGATGCATTGCAGTGAGGCATACTGACAAGCTTGCTTGGACGTCACATCAGCTCTAGTGTACTGGATTTGTTTACCAATCGTGAGTCGAACGCCCGTAGCTGTAAAAAAGCCAGGGTTGTCATGATTTAAACAACGTACTTACTATCTAACCATAAATGAAACATAAATCTTAGACATTAGTGGGTAAACCGCAAATATGTTTAACATTTTTGGATGAGTGTATGATCGTTGGATTTTGATTAGCAAATAACAGTGATCACTGACGCGAAAGAAATATTTCGCTCATGTGGATTTATGTTAAAAGATGTAACTTTCAGACAAACATTATAACCTCACTCCAAACTAATGGTGTGTTCCTCACCCCGGACGTCCGCTCGCCGAGGCAGGGAGCCGGAGGGATTGTAAGACTATGTTAAATCATCAGAAATCCTTATATTGCGGAGAAGATTTCTTTCTGCGCGATGGTTCGTTCAGACAGAAATTGAACCGGTGTTCTGTAAGGTCTTATTGTGACATGGAAATTATTTTTAGGTCAAATAAAATGATCACTTTCATAAAGTGCAGACAAAACATAACTTATATTTATAAATGTTGGAATGGCGTATAGCTTTTTAGTGCCGGGAGTGTCCGAGGACATGTTCGACTCGCCAGGTGCAGGTCTTTTGATTTGACATCCATAGGCGACCTGCCGGGAATCGAACCCGGGACTCCTGTGACCAAAGACTAGCACACTAACCATTTAGCCGTAAGGCCGGACTAGAAATGCTGATTACTAGGGAAAGGATTTTAAGGTGGAAAGTATGATCATAAAAGGGGCAAAAAAAGGTTCTGAAAATACATACAAAAAGCTGTTGATGGAATAATTTTATTAAGGTTTAAACAAGTTACATGAGCTTTATTTATTACATTTACTCGGTTCTAATAATTACTCAACATGTTATATTGGATTACACGCAATATTTAAATGTTTTTGACAGTAAGTCGCTGGCGCTTTGAGTTCAGTAGATCCTTATATAGCGAGAAACACCTCTCGACAACAACAGAAACCAATGGAGCATGTCTTGTCAGCACTCGTAAGGGAGTTCGTTCGAAGTTACAAAGGTTTCCACATCCGGATTGTTCTTGAAATTTAATTCCAATTTGGCCTTAGCAAATCTGTCGGGGTTGTCCCTAACTTCTTCCACTGTTCCTCCTCCATATCTCCTTCTTAATCTTCGACATGATTTTGTGTTTTAAAAAAATACGCTCTGGTGCGGACTGGTAAAACACTAACACGGCCAACAAGAGAGTACACAGGAGATAGGTGGAACCGTTAAATTCGTGCCAGTACTGACTGAACTTAGTGTAAACTGTTGCAGTATCATTGTTTAAATGTTAATTCGATTTCACAGCTGCAGATGGCCATTCTTACTAGGATATAAATTACCGTTGGTTTCCATAATTATATTTTAATGTTTATTTATTGACCAGTGTTGAGTTCTGATCAAACGGAATGTTAAAAATCTGTTCAAGAAAGGAAAAAAGTATAATCTTTTAAAAACGCAGATAAATAAGGGGTGGTGGATAGGTGCTGAAACATGAAATAGAACAGAAAAAGTGGCAAAAAGGTGTAACAAATTGTGTTTATTTCGCTTCATTTCATGTCCCCACATGCAAATCGGTATTGACTTAACTGTATGCAAATAGCTATATTCTTAAAAAGGTGCTGCACTTTAAAATCCTTTCAGTCGCTGGAGGCAAGAGTGTCAATATTTTTAGCAGTTGAGAATATGGTATTCTTCGTTAAAATGGTTGAGAATTAGTGTGTTCTTAGGTTCAGAGCTCGCCTGTAATGTTTGCTTACGACCTTCTTGTGCAGCTAAGTAATGAACGTGGTCCTGAGAGAGAAGATAAAGCAACGAGGTGTAAGTTAAGACGGCGCGCCAGCGGCCCAGCAGCTCGTAATGTATGGCTGGTGGTGGCGGCAGCGGTTCTTTTTAGCAAATAGCGTCTTCTCTCGGCGACATTTCCGCAGAGTAATCCTTTCTAGACTTGCTGTGTAAAGATGGAAATCATACTTTTTTTTTTTTCTTTCGTATCGCATGCTGCTGATCTATGTAATACACACTGTTTATGAAGAGGTGCGAGGGTGAAGCCCCTCTGTCTTAACTCCCCGAGGGTAGAGGCGATACAGTTCATTCACAGTATCCCTTACGTGTCGTAAAAGACGACTTAAAGGAAGACAAGGACTTGCCCATGCCGTCTTCGCACTGTAGAACTAGATATCGTCAGTCATTGTAGAAGTGGTATGTCCAAAGTAAGGTAAAAATAAATTCCCTAAATTTGATCATATAACTGTTAACAATGCCCTATTGTTTTGGACTAATACAGTCAACGATCTTTTTTTTTCTTGTTTATTATGACCTTCGTCCATAGGACATTTAGCTATCAATAATGTACAATGATAAACATTGTTACAGAAAAGAGAAAGAAAAAGGGACAACAAGTTAAAAGACATACAAAATAACAGAAATGACCTAGAACAGAGCAAAAAAGTCAACGATCTCAGCCTAATATTGGATCGTATTTATCTCGGAGACAAATATAGAACAGGCCTTGCAGCGATCTGCGGCATGTGTGGCAGCCCTGAGACCTCTGCTATATTACATACCTGCCAACTTTCCCGATTTAGGCGGGAGACTCCCAATTTTTTACAGTTTTTCTCGCCTGCCGATTATTCTAGTATTTCTCCCGATGTTAGCTTATGTTTTGGTGAACTTCAAACATTTGTTTTCAGATCCCGCCATTTCAGCATTGTACGCCAGTGACTGGAAGTCCTTCGTTCATTGGCCGCTTTCAAACGAAATATCGACGTTCATTAATACTAGAAATTCGCACGAATGTGCGATGTTTATTGAAACCTGTATATTGCGACGAGTATATCGATTGTCAATCTCTCGTTACGCGTACTATGTTTGTATTCGTTCACATCAGTCTAATATATTCTAGAGGTTAGTCGCTAGATTTGGAGTTTTTTTTTACAGAATTTCAATGATAGCGACTAGTGACTTTTCCAGAGATTTAAGGAGCCGTTTGGAGACAATTCTGGCGAATTTTAATTTATTACCTGATAATAATAGCATTGCGCTTCGCATAATCCTGCGGGCGCGTGATACAATATATTATTCTGTGCATTTGCTAAGTAGGTCTAATGGCATCGTAAGTGCATTACTGATTCACACGTGTGGAGAATGAGTTCATACTATTTTTATATCAAAATCTC
Source organism: Anabrus simplex (assembly GCF_040414725.1). NCBI lineage: Eukaryota > Metazoa > Arthropoda > Insecta > Orthoptera > Tettigoniidae > Anabrus > Anabrus simplex. The sequence goes on from NC_090277.1 coordinate 43,825,309, forward strand.
CTGATGTATGGTTTTGTTAAGTTGGCAGGTATGTTATATAATAAACTAGCTGCAGTATCTGTCGTTGACGGGCAGTCGTCTAGTATGTACAAAGTTATCGGAATCCCCAGTTACTTTCCGCCAATTTTCAGGCACGCTATTTTACTCGGGAAGTAGCAGTAAGCTCATCTATCGGAGATGAGTGGCAGCAGAAGAGACTAATAGAATCACAGTGGTAATTGCAATGTTATTCGATAGGGTAGGCCTTCACATTTAGTTTTCTTCCGACTCTATGATGCGAGGGATGGCCCAGAAAATAATGCACCACAATTTTTTCTCAGCCCCAACAATGGTACGAATGCGAAACTGTAGATATGAATTCTTTGAAGTTTTCGGAGTGCGCGTGCGAAGTTTCCGCTACTTCCGACAGATAGCTTACTTGCAGTAATGGTTCAACATTTGATGCATGTTACAAGCAGCGTATAGTCAGTCATTGAATTTCTCACTGCAGAGCAAGAAACGGTTGAAACATTCCAAACGTTTATGTGCAGTTTATGGAGCATCAGCAGTTGACAGAAGTACAGTTAGTCGCTGGGCAAAGAGGTTGAGACCATCTGAAAGCCGTTCGGCAGAGCTCCCAAGATATGCAGCGGTCAGGGAGGCCACACTCCGGCTGTCACACCTGACAAGATGCAGCGTGGTAATGTTCTCATTCGCGAGGACCGACGCAGAACGACTCGGCATTTGGCGCGGGAGCTGTTAATCAGCAAAGGAAGTGTGGGTGTAATCATCAGTGCTCTTGATTACGCAAAAAAGTGTTCACGATGGGTTCTGTGCCGGGAAGCGCAAAACTCTCAGAAAAAAAGTCATTTCTTCTAAATTGCTGCAACGTTTTGAAACTGGGGGGGAAGCCTTCTTGTCTCGGATTGTGATGGGTGATGAACCCTGGGTTCACCATTTTGAGTCCGAAACAAAACTACAATGGATGGAATGGCACCATCCTGACTCTGCACGAAAGAAAAAATTCAATGCAACTGTTTCCGCTGGTAAGGTCATGATGACGAAGAGGTGATCCGCACAGTGAAGAAATGGCTTCATGAACAGAACAAGGACCGGTACCGACAGGGCATACATGCCCTTGGGTCTCGCTGCAGGAAGGCCGTGTAATGGGAAGGAGATTACGTGGACAAATAGGGAGTATAAAACTGTATAAGACGTAAATGGCCCGAACTTGTATTTATTCTCCTATAACTATTGTTATTTAATGATTTTTCGATAGGATCATTAACATAGGTATTTAGAAAATGAAATTTTAGACGTCTTCCCCTAAACTTGTGTAAAATTTCATTGTGTTCATTAAACAATTGTTTAAAACATGTGGTGCATTAGTTTCTGGGCTGCCCTCGTATTAGGGCACCTAATGTAAAGGGGGGTCCTTAATTTCATGACTCCGTCCTGCCGTATTCTTCAAAGGATCGTTCCTTTACGATTTGTTCTCATTTTTAACAATCACCTTCTCAATTTTCCTTGTCGATATGGACTGATGACCACGCGGTTTTACACCTTAAGACAATCATGACAAAAACCATCGCCAGCTAACATGATTAAAGAATATCTCCATGTTAGCTACGCTCGGCGCTGACATGGACTAAGCATAAAAGACTAAATTCATGGATTCTATTATCGTAGTAGGTATGCTAAAACTGTATAAGACGTAAATGGCCCGAACTTGTATTTATTCTCTATAACTATTGTTATTTAATGATTTTTCGATAGGATCATTAACATAGGTATTTAGAAAATGAAATTTTAGACGTCTTCCCCTAAACTACCATTTCACCCAGCGTGAAAAATATATTTATAGCCTAGACTGTACTAACTTATTCCCAGACTTTGCATACCGATTTTCATTAAATTCTGTTCACCCATTTTCTCGTGATTCGGTGTTGATGTGGACTTATCAACAAAAATAGAAATTCATGAATATTTCTGTTATCATAGTCGGCAAGGTAAAAAATGTATAAGACATAAATGAACGGCAATTTAATTCTGTATAACTTTAGTTATTTAGTATTTATCGATAGGACCACTAATACATAAATATTTGAGATTTCAATGTAGGCCTTCCCCTAAACTACCATTTTAAGCAGCATGAATGAAATTAGTTATAGCCCAGATTGTAGTGCCTCATTCCCCGACGATTTGCGATTTTCTCTTCAGGCATTTTCTCGTGATGCGTGTTCAGATAGACAAAACTACAGACACAGACAGAGGTGACGGAAAATTAAGTGCACTTCTTTGTTACTGTGTACATGACCGATACAGAAATGACGTTCTTTTTAAATTCTGAGCAATGTACAGACAAAAATCTTATTATATATATATATATGCTTTTTTTTTTTTTACCAGTTGCTTTACGTCACACCGTAGGTCTTATGGCGATGATGGGACAGGAAGAGGCTAGGAGTTGGAAGGAAGCGGTCGTGGCCTTAAGGCACAGCCTCAGTATTTGTCTGGTGTGAAAATGGGAAACCACAGGGCTGCCGACACTGCGGTTCGAACACACTATCTCCCGAATACTGGATACTGGCCGCACTTAAGTGACTGCAGCTATCGAGCTCGGTAGATGTATTTCTACCAACATTAAGATAAACATTTAATTTAGCATGTATCAGGCCCATCCTGCTGTATGGCTGTGAGACCTGGTGCTGTATTCCTAAAACTCCATTTTCCAAATTACAAACTTTTCAAAACAAAACTCTACTTATGATAAGGGCCCCATTACTCAAAACTAATAAAAAGATGCGACCCGAAACTCGTATTCCGCTTGTTTGATCTCACGTAAATACAATAGCGAAGATGACAAAATCTAGAATCCTCCTCAGTCAGTCTACCGACCCAGGCATCCTGCTCTCAAAACAGGTCGTAAGGGCCAAGAAGCCGAATATTCATTTTAAACATCGAAGCCGTTGGTTAACTTACCTTTTCCAAATTCTAGTAATTTCTCACTAACTATCTAGAAATTCATGTCTCTTTCCAAGCGCGCTTATCACTCCCTCTTTTCAAAATTTCCCCCGGCCCTATTTTATCTAACAGATTAGTGAAGAGGGGGTTTCTTCTCTGATTGGGGCAGAATACCACCTCTACGACAGGTCGTTTTCTCTGCCGCCAGTATAGTACAGTGGTGATTTTCCGACTCATCGGGTATTCTCGCAAATAGATGAGTAAAAGGGCGTAGTTTTTAGCCCAAAAACTCTCATGTACTCGCTTTATTTAAAAAAAAGTGGCAACGTGGGTTGGCGGCCATGGTTCCCCTGGAAGAGTATGCTATTGTTTGTGTGTGTCAGGCTCCTGACTTTCGTCTATCCTGTTAGCCTTCCCTTGGTCAACTATTGTTTCTTTCCGAGGCCTAGGGAGTCTTTCATTTTCACGGTCTTCAAATACCTTCACTTCAGTCTTCGAACTGTCGGACCTCGTTATTTTTCCCTTTCAGTTAGAGTTAGTAGTACCGCACTTCCTCGTAAAACAATCACAACCATCTCTCTAACTTATCCAGAGACCCCAGGTTCGATTCCCCGTGTGGTCGCAGGATTTCAATCGTGATGTAGCAGTATTATATAGAGAGGTTGCGAATTCGGTGTGAATACCAAGCAGTGTAGTTTGGAGTCGTTAGACGGACTGAGTAGTTCAGACGGTAGAACGCTGGCCTTCTAACTCCAAGTTGCTAGGTTCGATCCTGCCTCAGTCCGGTAGTATTTGAAGGTGCTCAAATACGACAGCCTCGTGTCGGTAGATGTAGCAGCAAGTAAAATAACTCCTGCGAGGCAAAATTCCGGCACCTTGACGTCTCCGAAAACTGTAAAAGTAGTTAGTCGGACATAAAACCATCATTATTATTCTCATTATTATTATTATTCTCGTGGAGAAATTTCAAGGTACAGTAGGTTTCAGTATAAGTTCTTTGATGGCAAATGCAATAAAATACAGCTCATTTAGAAGAGAATGCGATTTGTGTAAAGTAATAGCACTGTGGAAGTTACTGCCACATAAACATGCTCTCCGTGGAATTTATGCTTCCCCATCTTCTGTTCCTTGCTACTTCTAAGAGTGAAATGACCCGAACGGAATACAGACTTGTCAGTAGAAGAACAACGTTTTGGAAGGGAGGGTTGAAAGGGAAAGCTTAGATTAAAGCTCTTCGCTCTTCATCTGCTGGCAAAGTTATGCCAGCAAACATTCCTGAAACACAAAGTTTTGTGGCAGATACCGAGGAAACAAAACAGGGGAAAAGTAAGTGCTGGATTAAGAACCTACAACTTCTTGCCCAGAGCAACGCCAGTTAAGTAGTCATTGGGCTTAAAAAACAATCTCTTATTCTGTTTACGGAAAATACATGTTAGAAATATACAACTAAACAAACATGCCCAGTGACTCTAATATCTGATAATACTGTGTATTGAAACATACAATGATGGGAAAAGTACAAAATAAAATTAATTGGGATAAATTACAGTTACATGGGAAATATTCTTAATTACTAATTACTTTTTAAACAAGTAATCAGTAAATTTACAATTACTTCACAGAACGCGAATCTTTCAGGAAATTACTGAAATGTTGTTCACGTGGGGCTGGATCGATAGTAAAGTTTGCAAGGAAAAAGACATTACTTCATTTTGTGTTTATTTATCCAAAATGTTGCTAAAGCTGAATGAAAAAGCTAAGAAATTTGGTAAGAAAATCAATGTTAATAAAACAAAAGTCATGATGTTTAGTAGGAACCCACGTACTTTGCACGTGATGATGTACAACAGATAGCACAGTTTAGATACCGTGGCCAGATCATGACAGAAAACTTTCAGTGTCACGCTGAAATAAAAACACGAATAGCAATAGCAAAGCAAGCCTTCAGATATAAACAGTCCCTTCTATGTCAGGAAACAATGTCCCTCATCTTACGTAAAATAATAATGAAATCTTGTGTTTGGTCTGTTGCGCTGTATTATGCTGAGACCTGGACGTTAACCAAGAGTGATATGGAGATGCTAGAATCCTTTGAGATGTGGTGTTGGCGTCGGCTGCAACGGATAAGTTGGTGACGAAGAAGACCGACACTGCGGTATTGAACATTGTCCATGAAAAGAGACAGCTGCTGAGTCAAATTGGGAAGGGACAACTTTCTGGATGGGACATAGGCTTCGACGTAGGAGTGTGTTGATAGAAATTTTGGAGGGTAAAATACCGGGGAAACTCCCTCGTGGAAGACCAAGAAAGAAATTGATGATATTTCTTGTGAACTCGGGATGCAGGAGCTATGCAGACGCAAAACGCACTTCACAGGATCGACCTAGCTGGAGAAGACTCGTCGCATGGGAAAACCAGTCATTAGACTGAATTACTGAGAGAAGAAGATTTTCTGAATAGAGGCATTAAGTAGCTATCATCACTAAAAGAAACTAAGCAGACTTTCCACATGCTCGCTCCCAAGTCCAGTTTGCAGATGACTTTCGTGTTTTCGGCATTTTCAGGGCCAACTAATTCAAAATATTTATTCAAATAGGGGAATGAACATTCAGAAACCCCTTCCTCGTCAAATGTTTGTTACGGGTCTATTCTCGACCACGTAGTACAGGATTATCTACGGTACATCTCAACTAGTAACCACAACAAGCTGTGAGTAAATGGACAAGTGCGCGTAGTATCCTTGGTTTTATACCCTTGGCGCGATGCCTTGCGAGTGCTGGGGCTTCAAATTTGCCGAACATTCGATGCGATGTATATTGATGACTAGAATGTAACTACAACGTATTACCAAACTGTAACGATTGCAATTTTATTTCAAGAAGTAAATTACAAGTTCAAATTACGTTTTGTGCAAAGTAACGATTACAAGTAATACTAAACAGTGATCGTTACAAATAATTCCTTTACTTTCACTCGGTTACTTCCCAACTCTGGAAACATCACTTTCAGGTTTACCCGAAAAATGAAATTTAAGAAAAGATAAAGCAATCGCGCTATTATGAACCTAGCAACTTTTGAGATGGTGCCGGAGATCTTTATTTAATGGGGCAGCTCCCGCTGCGAGTCGGAGGTAAAGTTTTGGCCTTCGGATCCCAAGATCGAGGATTCAAACCTGGCAGAGGTGACAAGATTTTTGAAGAGCGGAAGAAAGTCCATTTGGCACTTCCATTTCGTGCAATGCCACCTTGTGAAAGATTTCTCACACATTTGGTGTGTACACAAAAATATTAAGTCAGCTTTAGATAGCCACGCACGGGTCCATTTTTCCTGCCATCTTGTGGAGTTAAAGGAGCAAAACAACGGAATTATTTCATTCTTTTTTTGAATAATATTGACCTGCATTATCCCTCGTGATAGCCGTGATATTTAAGGCATCAAGTCTGTACGGTCTGACATCTATGGCTCTGCCTCAGGTGTCGTTTCATCATCTTCGTTTGCGTTTCCTGTAGGATATGTTGATGTTTTGAGGAAGCTTTCAAGAGTGCACCTTTGAGTTTTATCCATTGGAAGTAGTATCATTGGGGATATTCGCAAGGAAACTGTCCGACTTTTTAAAAATAGAAATTTCGGGTCGATCCGTGGGTTTCTGATTCTTATGGGTTTGTGCCTGTTGGGTTGAAACTTTACTTTGATAGGAGATAGGTGGTGGTCAAAATCATTTATTCCTTTTTTGACTTTAACATTCATAATTTCTTTTTGGGTTTTCTTGGAAATGGAGGCGTATTATTATTATTATTATTATTATTATTATTATTATTATTATTATTATTATTATTATTATTATTATTATTATTTTCTTCATCCTTTGGGGCCACTAAGGACCGCGAGATCTCAACAGTTTGTCTTCTTGCGGACCCCCCAGGTTTTCATCCTTTCGGAGTGTGCTTTCTTCCATGCATCAGAATGGACATGCTTCAGTCTTCATGGTGAACCTGTCTGAGTGGTGCTTGGAGTTGAAGGTCTGTTTCTGAGATTCCATACTTCGAAGGATCTTTATCGATCTCCACCAACGAAGGAGAAATCGTTTTAAGACTTCTGAAGTAGGATAACTTAACAAACGTTAACATATTCTTTAAGCTAGCAACCTATAGAGATGATCGTAAAATGTTAGCCTTCTTTTCCATATTATGCTTGATATCTTTTCATTGTGTGTGTATATTTCTAAGTTGATCCGAAGTCTGTAAACACCATCTTTGAGACTGGGACCAAGAATTTTTTGGACAATCCTCCTTTCCGTAATTGCCAGTTTTTCAAGCGAGCTATGCGTTCGAAGTACTAAACATTCTGCTGCATATAATGCATCAGGTCTGATTACAATTTGATAATGTCGAATTTTTGCATTTCGAGAAATGGACTTACTGTTATAGGCCTATATGTTTTGAGTGAGTCAGAAGGCTATTTCAAATTTGTTAACACGTGTTAAGACGGCGAACTTCTAAGAATTTTTGGACTCAGCCCTTTCACCAAGGTATTTGAATCTTTCCACTTTTAAGATTCTACCGTGTGTAGTTAGAAGATGTCGTGGAGCGTGTATGATGTTAGAAATGAAGTAGGTTTTGGTATAGGAGATTTTGAGGCCAATCTTAACTGCGTACTCATGCAGGTAATTGATTTGTTGAATAGCTAGTTCAGGAGAGGCAGTAAGGAGAGCGACGTCATGTGCAAATTATTATTATTATTATTATTATTATTATTATTATTATTATTATTATTATTATTTCATTCTAATCGTCGCCAGTGCCAAATTTCGAAACCTTCCATTCTTTTAATTTCGCCCTTGCTTAATGCATACGTTTTGGCGCTGTATGTATGTGTAAGGTATGTAAAAGAGTAGGTGTTTGTGAAGGAAAATATGCATCGACGTATGTTTGTAGATAACGGTATTTCACTGGGGTTTCACTGGCTCCTACCTATTCAGATGGCGAACTATTGTAACGCCATACAGGTTGAGGGGGACGGCAGGGGAATACCATCCATGCAGCAAAGATTAATGTACCGCCTAAATGAGGTCACGAGAATTATTACTGACGGATGCGGATGTCCTGGAATATGATGTGCACTTCCAAATCTCCTGCAAACTGTTACAAAGATATCGTGTACATATTATGAAAATAACGTAATGAAAGAATGAAAGAAAGAAAGAAAGAAAGAAAGAAAGAAAGAAACGAGCGAACGGATCTGTGGCTCATATAGGCCGTCGAATACCTTAGCCTGCCAAGACAACTGCTGTCCACCCAATTCAACTTGACGACATTCTCAGCCATATTGTTCGGCTTCCGCGACCAGGCCCGCGGCCTCTCGTATCACTTGACTGAGTGAACACATTCAGGCACTCAATCTGGAAAAAATACCGGGCCCTCCGGGTAAGAGGAAAGCACGCTACCCCTGCGCTACGGGGCTGGATGAGAAGAACAGGACTGAGTAGTTCAGGCGGACTTCTGAACCTTACTTGGCAAGTTTGGTCCTGCCTTAGTCCGATGGTATTTGAAGATGCTCTGTTACGTCAGTCTCGTGTCGATATATTTACTGGCACGTAAAGGAACTCCTGCGGGACGAGATTCCGGCGTCCCTGTATGACGGCAACGAGAAAGGAACACGTTTATCTCATAGGGTCAATTCATGCCATTTGTGCAGTTAGGGAAATAAGTTGGTTGTGGGTTAAAAACGAAATTATCAGCAGAAGCATGAATCAGCTGTCAATCTGTGAGCATTTTAAGTTGTACATATTCTTAAGGAGCCCCTTGCACCGAACTTCCGGTGCTAGACGGATGGAAGTCTTGTTTTTTTCTTGTTCAGATTCTAGCCCTTGATGACCCAGAAATATATTACTAGACTACAATGGAATTACCTAAAATGTCACTAAATGTCAGCAGGAAACATTTACTATAACCTTTACAGGAGGAGACATTAAATCTGAAAGGCGCGTCTAATTGCAAACAATCGCATTTTCAAAAGCCACTTAAGATGGTAACGATCATTATTTCTATATAGCTGCATATAAGGAACATTATGTAAAGTAACGCAATTATAATACGCCGTAAGTTACTAGTGAATATAAATCAAATCAAGCCTGATTGATCGAAGCACGTTACAGGAACCTGAAAACGAGAAATGAAATGTTTGCATGATATATATACAATTATATAGAGGCACGTGAGATATTAAAACAAATAACAACTTATAAACAATGGCGCATAAACGACCTAATCTGGCTATGCATAACCGTTCCAAACCACCCGCCAAGTTCTACTATTTTTCACGCGGCGCCATCTGTTGGCATAAAGGAGAACCTTTTCTCTAAATAGTCTACATTGATTTCCAAAGTTCTCCGAGGTCTCGTAATCTGAGTTTGGGCTGATAATGAAAATTGTGTTGCGTTAATAACGCTTCACAAAGCAGGACGATAGTCTTCAGACATTTTTGAATTTGCATCAGCGGAATGTTCGTCGATTGCGGAGTTCTCGAGTTGGTTCCGATGCCTAACTTCTGGAGCTCGAGTTGGTTCCCTTTAATACTGTATTGGATCTTGAAATTAACATTACTTGATTTTGTTCCTGTAAGCTGTGGGCCCTGAAGTATAGTTTTATTGAATAATAATAATAATAATAATTGTCATGTCCTACACCCTCAATATATTCCATGTTTCAAAAAAGGCTTTCACGGCCGCAGATCTTATAATCACAGCAATAGAACCAGCTTTTGGGTGGTTAGGCCGTGTGCATAATGCAGAGTTTCGTCCAGACGTGCCATTTGGACTCATCAGCTGGAATGGCACGCCCCTCCAGGACTCTGCATAGCAGAGGCAGACCAAACTGTGTGGCCCCGCCGAGTTAGCAAATCAAGTTTGCTAACCTGCTAAAGGAGAAAAGATTTCTCCGTTCAAAAAAATGCTCCCCCATTGGAGATACAACATCAAAAAAGGCTTTCACGGCCGCAGATCTTATAATCACAGCAATAGAACCAGCTTTTGGGTGGTTAGGCCGTGTGCATAATGCAGAGTTTCGTCCAGACGTGCCATTTGGACTCATCAGCTGGAATGGCACGCCCCTCCAGGCCACACAGTTTGGTCTGCCTCTGCTATGCAGAGTCCTGGAGGGGCGTGCCATTCCAGCTGATGAGTCCAAATGGCACGTCTGGACGAAACTCTGCATTATGCACACGGCCTAACCACCCAAAAGCTGGTTCTATTGCTGTGATTATAAGATCTGCGGCCGTGAAAGCCTTTTTTGATGTTGTATCTCCAATGGGGGAGCATTTTTTTGAACGGAGAAATCTTTTCTCCTTTAGCAGGTTAGCAAACTTGATTTGCTAACTCGGCGGGGCCACACAGTTTGGTCTGCCTCTGCTATGCAGAGTCCTGGAGGGGCGTGCCATTCCAGCTGATGAGTCCAAATGGCACGTCTGGACGAAACTCTGCATTATGCACACGGCCTAACCACCCAAAAGCTGGTTCTATTGCTGTGATTATATTCCATGTTTGTCCACGTGAGGCAATTTGGATGTCCCGGGTAGCGGGTCGACGAATGTTGTGATTGCTACGATTATATTTGGATCTGCCTTGCCTGTTTTTGCGGCGGTCCAGCATTGTATCTGTGGTGTTCGAACCATGCTCGTGAGTCCATGATATCCGTCGCTATCCTGTGCGATAGTATACGTCGCGCCTTGACACACCGGTCTGGTCTGGGTCGATTTTATATTGGATCTCTCTTCTCGTCGATACGTGTGTGTGCGTGCCTGTACTGTATGCCTGCGTACGGTTTATAATACTCTCCGTATCTCGTAATTTTAATTTTTTTTCTTTTTCTTTTATTTTTCGTTTTAGTTGGCTGGTTTGGGCCATGTGTGGTGTGCTATTTTATTTTTGTAGGCCGTTATCTGCTCCATTGTCGGCGATTTTTTTTTTGTAACTGTGGCAACATCTTGTTCTTTTGCTTCTGCTCCTTTGGGAGGCTGTGCTTTAGCATTATTGTTGTGACGAGGTAGCATCGAGTGGACGCTCGTTTGGAGCACGGATGCTAACTGTTGATATGTGCGCGGTCCGCATTAGTGCGACTGCATTATCCCTTTCGTGGTTCCATTTTCTGATTCCTTCGATGACGTGTTCCACGTCACAATATTTTTCTGAAACGAGTTTGTAGTTTTATGTGGTCATACGGAAGTGAATTAGTGCGACCGTGTGCAACACAAAACTTACTATGTTACTGAACGGGATACTACTTGATGTCCTATTTTTCTGCAGTTATGTAAGTAACTTTTAATGCAGCTTCCCATTTTTGCTTTCATTTTAATACTGTGTGTTCGTTATAAACCCCACCCTCTTTTGATCCGTTATTTTATTCATGGGGGTTACGGGTACTTGCCTTTCTGTCCTTTCGCTCCCCTTTTGTTTACGCACGGGTCCAGCTCCGAACTGTTTTAGTTCGTTCCAGTCCATCCATGGCAATTTTTGAAGAGAGGTAAATGAAGTAAGTATCTGCGAGTACATGTCGTGTACTGTGTTGTGTTATGGTAGCAGGGTAGGGGGTGGTAGAGGAACACCATTGGTTTGCGTTGCCTATGAGTGGAGCCATTATGTGAGAAACACCATAGGTCTGCGTTTCCTGTGCGACGTACAATACTTGTGAGTAGTACCATAATGTGCAGAACACCATGAGTCTACGCTACTTTTGATTAGTACCGCAACTTGAGAAATACCATGGTTCTACTTTACTAGCGAGAAGTACCATTATGAGGGGACGTTGACCTGGATTTTGGACCCCTTTAGACAATAAGCATCCTCGATTCAGCAGGATTGTGCTTAGAAGCTGTCCCTTGGTCAGTAACACTATTGTTTATGATAGTTTCTAGGTCGGTCCACTGATTGTTTTAAATTCATATCCATCTATTCATTCTTCATCACATTTTTCATTCTGGTCAGTGGATGATTTTGAACTTTTAAATTGTCATTACATTTCGTACCATTAGGGACCAATGACCTAGATGTTAGGCCCCTTTAAACAACAAGCATCATCATCATCATCTTCGGAATAGGGAGCAAGGCAAATACAATGGAGGAAAACGTTAGTTTCTTTACTCCGCTCTCCTATGTCTGCGGCGTTGGTATATATTTGTACAAACTGCTAGCTGCAACTCTAAAATGTGCTATCCGTAAGAAATGAGAAGACGTTTTACAACTTTATTTTCCTTTGTTTCCACTAAAAACGATTAATCTCTCTTCTAATCCAACATCTTCTAGAATATTTTAAAGATATCTTCAAGACTTTTCTTGGAATCTTTTTGGTCTTACTTTGCTGATACCGCAAGGCCCTCTTCGAAGTTTTTGAGTGGGTCATTACCGTGAACAAAATCATAACCTTTATTATAAATATTCCCCATTTCATCCATGTGTATCTTTGATAGCTCGGTAGTTTCTTCTCGGACCCTCTTCTTCGCTTTCTCCACTTGCTTTTTCACATCTGGAGCAGCGTCATCAGAGGGTCCACACAGATGTTCGGACACATACTACCACTTCTTCATTCTTGGGCCACATCTTTCGCTTCCATTGACTTAATTTTTCGTGTAAGCACATCCACGTAACCACCACCTTCTTTCGATTCCCTAAATTTACGATACGCGTAACTGTTGTAATGGCCAAAAAGCCGTGGTAACAACTCCGGTACTGATTGTCACTCTGCAAAGGTCTGGAGCAAAGAAGAACAAATATTTACAGTGGAACCCTTATGCAAATGGGTCGTTTAACCGTTGGAGCGAAAGGGCACCTGTTAATCGAGATCACGGACGGTCTTTCCCATTGCCATTTATAGTGGAGTTCAATCGTATTCTCCGCAAATCTCCGGTATCCATATATTTGTAGCTTTCCATCAAACCTTTGCCAGGTAAGACCTGCTGTTCGCAAGTCGCCGCAAATAGTTCGGGTCGATTGCAGAAACGGTATTTGGACGATGGTTACGGTTAAACAACGTCTAGGTATGGCTGTCGCATTGCGAAGACATTATTTATCACTTAGACACTGTCTAAAACCGATGTTTAACCGGCCATGTTTAAACATTGCCGAGAACACTGGATAACAAATTTTAGGATGCCGAGAACACTGGATAACAAATTTTAGGAGTGAATCACAATTAGAGGTTATGCACCATGAAATATATGACACAAGGGACAGTCCGGTGTCCCGATCATCAGAGGGCTGTCACATACATCAACAGGGAGGGATTCAGTTATTACGTACATTGACTGCCAAGTAAGCACGCACAATAGTGACACTAAAAAGTAGGTTGTGTGTGTGAGTTTTTTTGTTGTGGATAATCGTCGCGCTAATTCAGTAAGTTTTCGGGAACTATGAGATAGGAAAATGCAAGGACCAGCAAGCAAGAGCTGGTAGCCATAATAACAGCCCCAGTATTTGCCTGATGTAAAAATGTGAAAACTACGGAGAACAGTCTTCAGGGCTGGCGATGGTACGTTTCGAACGTATGATCTATAGAATGCAGGCTACATCTATATGGCTCGTAAGACTCCTTCGGTAACACAGTAATATAGTTTTGTTTTCCCTTCCCATAAGCTATTTCGATTACACTGACCGTAACAACACTGTAATCAAAGCTACACTTCCTCTTTACTCTCGATAATATTATGAGATTTTATTTCCATCGAAAGCGATATTCTTATCTGCGGACAAGTCATGCTCAAGCTCAACCATATTTGAGCAATGTGTAGGAAGACGACAGCTGACTAACATTTGGCGCACGCACCGACGAATTTCATTGGGTGCGACATGCAAAGAGTTGCACGGAAGATAGGCCTACTTCTATTTCCATTTTCGAACCAATATTGACATTTTAAACGACTTCTAGCTAAACACCGGCTGAACATTGTTTATGCAATGGAACATCGTGCTCGACTTAGACGTTGTCTAAGCCTTAAAACTAGTCATCATTTCTGCTATCGGTTCTTAAGGTTCGCATATCTGCGTGTGCGCTTCTATCCGGACTCCGAACTTACATCAAATTAAGGAGCAAAGATAAAGCTGGCGAATAAAACAATTTCAAAAGAACACGGAGCGGCTGTCCGGTTTGCACCCTGGTGCATTTTGGCGGGCACAGGGTTTCTATTTGGGTATGGCAGTGCATCCACTTACTTGTACTGGGTTTCTCACTTTCGTCTTTCCTATATCTCATCATCTTTCGTTCTTCTCCGACTCTGACGCTATTCGGCAAGCTTACAGTTTGACGCGATTATTTATATCGTGATCACAGCCTCGGGATCTCCGGCATTACATAGACGCCGAACTGCTAGGACGTGCTTTTTCATTTCAAAAGGCCCACCCACTTGCATTGGCATTTTTCCAAGGACAAAAGAAAGTCCATTCGGCACATCCTATAAACAAGATCTGGGGGGATATATTATTATTATTATTATTATTATTATTATTATTATTATTATTATTATTATTATTATGATGCTGGAGATAGAGAGTGCGTTACCCTCTCGTGTTCCCGTTTAGCTATGGAGTGAGGGCATATGACGCTGTTGATGGGTATTCATCCGTCGGATGGGGACGTTAAGCCTTGAACAGATTACTTGGTGTTATTCGACAGCAGTGGACTATGCGCGCACATTGGGTTTCACCCTGTCCCTACCTCATCAGTATTAATATCATCATCATGTCCGACTCGTTGGCTGAAGGGTTAGCATACTGGCCTTCGGTTCAGAGGGTCCCGGGTTCGATTCCCGGCCGGGTCGGGATTTTACCTTCATTGGTTGATTCCATTGGCTCGGGGGCTGGGTGTTTGAACTGTCCCCAGCATCCCTGCAACTCACACACCACACCTAACACTATCCTCCACAATAACACGCATTTACCTACACATGGTGTGAAATTGAATGACCTTCACCTCGCGAGCCGAACATGCTCTCCGACACTCCCGGAACGTTGTTCGTTGAATGTACGCACAGCTTCGCCCGCGTTTATTAATTCAGTCGTAAGCTGTTTTTAAACCATTAATTTAAAAGCAATAGAGCATTAGGCCTACATATAATAACACGTATCTTTTTACACAAATTGCATGAATGACATTATTTTAAATTAAATTGTTACTTTCAGAAAACTGATTTTTCCTTATAGTGCTTTCGGTTAAACTATATTGTCATTCTATTTCGAGCTGGGATGTGTAGTGTATTTGCCTTTCCAACTCTTTAACATCTCAAGTACAGTAGAACATGAGAGAAGCACCGTTTCCGAAGATTAAGAGTCCTACAACTTCAAGCGATTGTCCTTGTGCCTTGTTGATCCATATAGCGGAACTCAAAGAAACGGGCAGTGTTGCCAACTTAGCGGATTTACCGCTAAATTTGGCGGAATTAGAAGACTGTCGGCGCAGAAAAATATCATTTAGCATATAGCGGATTTTTTGGCGGAATTCTAGATTTATTATAGCGGAATTTAGAGTTTTATCAATTTTGCGCTTTTAAAAAAATTTTACTCCAGTCTGTCTCCGAATTTTTCCGTATTTTTTTATCAGTAGCTAGTAATCACGTGAGGAAAACGTGTTATTTGGATTTGATGTTATGAGATCATGGTATCATAAATTTGTAATGAGTGGGGAAAGGGTACTTATCTCTTAGTTGACGAATGACGACAGATAATGAAACTGTGAGAGAGTAGCATTTATATTTATGCTATGATGGGAGACCGTTTAATGAACTGGCCTGTTTTGTGTGTGGCCCTTGAGGTAGGGGATTCACCTAGTTTGCACCCGGCACTAAAACGCCTACAAGTTTTAGCTCACCAGCTCGCAGGCAGGGGGTTAATCCCAGTGAAACTCTCAGATCAGGTGAGTACAGATATTTATTATTATTATTATTATTATTATTATTATTATTATTATTATTATTATTATTATTATTATTATTATAGATCGATTTCTTGGCGGAATTTTAGCGGATTTTTAGTAGTATTTAGCGGATCTTGAAAATATAAGTTGGCAACACTGGAAACGGGGAACTGCAGACGTCTAAATTGAAACGGTATATCCGAAGTGATGATTTGAACCCCAGGAATGAATACTATATTGCCCGCGGCATGTCCGGTAATGTGGTGTCTTCAATAATATTCAGCATTACTTTCTTGACTGAGAGTCATGTTCCGTTGCAAAGGGGAGGAGGATTAACATTCCTGAGAAAGATAATTGGTGCCACAACATTCAGCTCCAAGATGTTCGAGGGTACTCCAGGTGACTCCAAGTTGATCAAAAACTCTGTCGTGTATTTGTGTATTATGTCGTGTCGATATACTTGTACATTTGCAGAGCACCAAGTAATTCTTCTAAAAGTTGCTTATTGATGACGTTCACAGCTGCATTTCTCGGAGCTCTTTGACACAGCCATGCGTGAAAATTTTAAGGGAATGAAATGAATATCGGGTAAACAAAATAATTAATTGAAACAATAAAAAGTAATAAAATTATTAATGAAGGCATGTTTTGACCTATAAAAAGATTCACCTAAGAATACGCCTCTGTTCACAATTTAAAATCCGTCTAGCCATAAATTTGGCTGGGCATCACACACGTACACACAAACAGATCCCGATATTACCTACTGAATATGGCTCTTCCTGTCGGGGACCGAAAATGGCTTCCTATGCCATGGACTTAAAATGGCTCCTTGACTTGTATTGCCTATCTTATATACGCTGCCTAGTGACAGTGAATCTACGCATTTAATCCTGGTGACTGCACGATGGATTATTATTATTATTATTATTATTATTATTATTATTATTATTATTATTATTATTATTATTATTATTACGGGGATACCCGTGGAGCAGAAAGAGGTTAAAGAAGGTGCGGGCTTGAATGGTTCTAACTACCTTATCAAGAATTGATTTAAAACTTTAACAGAGGTTATATTTCTGTTATGACTTCAAACTTAATAATTTTTCATAACAATGAAACATCAGGTACAATGACAATCTTGAAACAAGACAAGGAAAATCCAAAATTTAGTGATTTTTGCAGATTCTGGGCTTCAAGCCCCTCGTTTTACAATTCCTGAGCTCCCAGCTCAAATTTACAATTCAAAATGAGAACTAATTTGGTCAAGGGCTGAAATCCCCTAATTCAAAGAGCACTTGCTCCCAAAATTGCAACATCTAGCCTTCAAGGCATTCGTTACTCTTACAAAAACTTTGAAAAAGAGCTAACAGGCTTTCAGTTTTCCAAGCCTACACAAGGCACATTACATCAAGATATACAACCTCTGGCCTCACTAGGCACAATTTACAATTGACATTACTTTTACAGGGGTATTCATAACCCAACCTACTGAGCCTTCATGGAAAAAGAACAGGTTAGATAACTGGTCCAAACACAAAATGAATGGAGGCGTACACTTGCACTCCTAGATAATAAAGAATAAAATCCTAACAGGGCTCTTGGCCTAAAGATACAGGGACTAATCCCAAGCTACTGAGGTGACACGAATAAAGATTCAATTAATGCATTACGGAAAGGAAGAAAAACAGTTACAAAACGTATTCACCTCAAACCAAGATTAAGGGGAGCTCGAGAGGGTACTTCACTTTCTATCCCCGGGTTTACAGTTAAAGATTTTATGATATTTTTACATTAGCCGGAAAAAGTTACATTTTAGAAAAGTAGGTTACATAACTAAAGATTCAGACCTTTCCCCTCGGGTTAAGCTGCGGAGGTAGCTACAACAAGAAAGATGTAATTTATGTGGCCATTGCCTTATAGATGTTCTGCTGCCGACGAAAGAGGCCGCCCGCCTCCTGCTTAAACACACACATACTCAGATAGACGTCGATCAATTGGCAAGGAAACGTGGAAAGCCGTAGTTTATAAACCCTCAGGAAAGGTTCGAGATCATTCAAGACTAAACCAGCCACACCCTCTCAATTTAATTGGTTAATCTCAAAGTTACACTCAGAATCGAACAAGAAGCCTGTGATAGGTTGAAAATTAATTACATAAATTTTTCATTGGCCAGATTCAAAACTGGCGGAAAGAAAAAAGGAAGTATTGCCAACCCAGAAATAATTGAACATAGATCAGTGAAGGAAAACCTAGCAATATGAAACTTCTTTAAATTATAAGTTCTTTCACCTTGCACCAGGGTGCATGATCATAGTTTTTAGTAGTGACATCTGTGGAGAAATGTCCAAACTTCTTGATATATAGCAAACAAAACTAGGAGAAATTCAGTCAGTTTAGGAAACTTCACAATAACAAAATTACTCAATATTTTAGTGGTGACATCTTCTGATTAAAGTTCCAAGTTGATGTAGTTTCAGTTTCGCTGTTTGACCAATAGAGGAGTTCATTTAGGCGCTGATTTTGAATGTGCGGCGTTGAGGTGTACCTCCCGGTATAATTATTATTTCCGTTGACTTTTCAAGAAATGAGAGATTTTTCCTGTACTCTTCAGACGATGTGGAAGATTTTGGTACAAACCGCACCTTTTAACTCCCTCTGGTTTAAGAGTTTGAGTTTTGTGAAACATACACGTTAGCGTTAGATATACACACATAATAATAATAATAATAATAATAATAATAATAATAATAATAATAATAATAATAATAATAATAATAATTCTACGGAACATTTTCGCCCGAGTTTGTAGCGATGGAATGTAGATGAAAGGGAAATCTGAGGAAATATATTGTCATGCCGAAAATAATCTCGCACATCTTCAGAAAAAAGACTAAATTTCTATGGACATATTTTCAGAATGATAGAGGATAGAAAGCTTAAAAGATTTTCAACCTAGCCCTTTCATTAACAACCTAGGGCAACTGTCCTAGTGAAATTGAAACACACCTCCAGGAAATCAACATCATCGAGGAAATTATGTAGGATAGATGTAAATTTCGAACACTAATCGATAATCACCAATTTGCAGACGAAACCAACACCAGAACCACCAACACATGGACAGAAGAGCGCAGGAAAATATTAGTGCGGAGAAGAAGAGAATTTTGGAGAAGAAGAAAGCTAAAACATCAGCTAAATGAGTTCAACCGCGCTCCTCAGGCATAGTGATGTAAAATATTTTTACTACTACTACTACTATTACCACTATTACTACTACTACTACTACTACTACTACTAATAATAATAATAACTTCAGTTTTTTCTTGGTAACCCTGATGTGATTGAAGTTCCTTCTTAAAAGGACTCTGTCTCTGATTATCTTCGTGTGTGATTGCCACTTCTTGCAGGTCCCTGTCCACCTCGGTGAACCAGACTTCCTTGGTTTTTTCTAATTCAGAAAATGGGTGAATATTCCGTTGGATTATCTCCTAGTGCGCACATTCGGGTCAGGTGGCCATAAAAGACAATACTCCATTCCCGAATTGCGACGGTGATCTTTTCCACGTGCGTGTGTGGTTCGTGTTTGTCTTGTTATCTGGTTTACGTCGCACTGACACAGGCGGGTCTTACGGCGACGATAGGACGGGGCAAGGCTAGGAATGAGAAAGAAGCGGACGAGGCCTCAATTAAGGTACAGCCTGGTGCAAAAAAGAGAAACCACGGAAAACCAATCCAACAAGTAAACAAGTTTAAGTACCTCTGTTGCTGGATTACTGACGCCCTAGATCTTGATTTGGAAATCAAGAAATAGCTCGAACCTACATAATAAAAATCTTTGTTATGTAATGATGTTCTCAATTTAAAACTTTCTTCTTCTTCTCTGTGAAGTGTTCCGTCTAGGTGCTTTCGTCTTCTTCAGTGATAATCGCAGAATTTCATACTTTCTGCTTAGCAACTGTTGAAATGTTTGAAGAGAAGTACCTATGTATCACATTCTTAATGTTTAAAACTTCAGAATGTTTTGCATGTTTGTAATAATTACTTAGTTTTGTAAATGCCGCATTGTTTGGGAACCCAGAACGACCACCAAGCTGACACCTTTCGCGTTCCAAATCTATACCATTTTACCAAACCTGTCGCGAGCCTCTTCGCAACTTGATTAACACATTCTTCTTTCTTCAGGTCGTACGTGGCTCAGTCCGGTGGTATTTGAAGGTATACGTCAGCCTCGTGTCGGTAGATTTACTGGCACGTAATAGAACTCCTGCGGGACTAAATTCCGGCACTTTGGCGTCTCCGAAAACCGTAAAAGATGTTAGAGTAGGGTGACCAGCACTAGTGTGTTACGGGATCGCCCCTTATTTTTCTTAAGTGTCCCGTTGTCCCGACAAAATACATACGGGACGCAAATTGTCCCGTGTATTTTGAGGTAGCGTGTTTTTAAGTACCGGTGACGTGTAGCACAACCAAATGGAAGACAACTGTGATCATACCCAAAGAGTAAAGAAAATACACGCTTAGATGAAACCAAACTGAACGAGACACGAATTTTGAAGTGCTTTGGTTGGTAGTGCGTAAGGCTTTAACATGACGTGCAGATCGTCATTTCCGATCTCATTGTGCATTGGCTATTATCTGCGGACCTTTTAGTGATAGATTTATACCCTAGTGCTGAATCGGTCGACTTCGGTTATCTTCGAGATTCTTATTGGCAACCTTTGAAACACAAACTAAGAATCGCTCATGATCGCTGTGCGACATCTGGCGTACACTTTACGTACTCGTACTGTTGTTGTTTACACAGGTGGTGGTGATTATTGTTTTAAGAGGAAGTAGAACTAGGCAACCATCCTCTATACAACACTAATCAGAGGGAAAAATGGAAGGGATCCGACACTTCGAAAAATGAAGATATCGGTCAAAGAAAGACAAGGGCCACGAAGGGCGTGAAAATGAAAGACTCCCTAGCCCTCGCAAACCTAATAGCGTCGGGGTCGGAAAAGAACAAGAGTTGACCAAGATAGGTCGGATAGGATAGATGAATGTTAGGAGCCTGGCACAAGTAAGTGGAAGCAATGCCAGGACTCGGCTAAGGGCCCCGTGGTCGCCAACGCACGCTCCAAAGTTCAGAGCCCCTAGGGCCCCTTTTAGTCGCCTCTTACGACAGGCAGGGGATACCGTGGGTGTTATTTTGGTGTTTCTTTTACTAGCTATGGATTTCAAAAAAGAGGTACGATGATCTAGTTGAAGCATAAACCAAGTATTTATGTTATTATATATTAAGCATCGTCGCCAAAAGACCTATCTGCGTCGGTGCGACGTAAAGCAACTAGCAAAAAAAAAAAAAAAAAAACCTTATATATTAACCTATTTGTTTTAACAGAATATTAATTAAAATTTGCTATAAAAATATGTAGATGTAGTAATAACGAATGTTTACACAAAATGTCGTTTAATGTCAACTTTTAATTTGTGTCCCGTATTTTTATTTCGGAAATCTAGTCACCCTGAGTTAGAGGGACGTAAAGCCAATAACATTTACTACCTTCAGACCGGAACTGTACCTTTACCATACACCTTTTCTCTGAAAGTTCTGGAATCGCCATCTGAAAGTCAGTAGCGGTGCTAAGAAGCTAGCCCCGCCCCCCGTCCCCTGAATAATTGAAAATGGGGCCCCCCGTTTCCTGATAAGGAAGGGTACAAGTTTATTTCGTATTGCAAGGTTGTATATTATTACAATGAACAGCAATGACCATAATAATAATAATAATAATAATAATAATAATAATAATAATAATAATAACATACATACATACATACATACATTATCATTATAGACTGTTATGCCTTTCAGCGTTCAGTCTGCAAGCCTCTGAGAATTTACTAAACGTCGCCACAATCCTCGATTTGCAACTAGTGTTGTGGCCTCATTTAGTTCTATATCTCTTATCTTTAAATCGTTAGAAACCGAGTCTAACCATCGTCGTCTTGGTCTACCTCTACTTCTCTTACCTCCATAACAGAGTCCAATAATAATAATTTAGTTTTCAAATTCGAAGGAATAAAAACAAGACACGTATATGGTACGAACACACACACACACACGCGCGTTCTAATTCTAGTAATCAAAACACGCTGACCGTCACATTATCAAGAAATAATCTCGTTCCTAGGACCAAATAATTTAGTACTATTTACAACTCAACCGTCCATCGTAGGCTTACTTAGCTACACTGACTGCCGAGAGTTATAAAGAGGCTCGAAACTTCAGTATTTTAGAGTTTACACTGACTGAGCAAATGACATGGGATAGCGGGGCACTGATGCGCAGGTGTGTTTTCTGCGCACCACACGCCCCCTGTGCCAGCGGCAGTTGTATAGCAGACCTTGTGAGCAGTGGCTGTGCATGTGACAGGTGTAACATGGAACGTCGTCGTGAGCTGACACCGTTCGAACGGGGTATGGTGGTCGGTGCCCGACGAATGGGAAGTGCAATTTCGGAAGTGGTGCGGAAATTCGGCTTCACACGATTAACCGTCTCCAGGGTGTATCGTGAATGGTTGAATGCGGGTGTCACCGTCCACAACAGACGAACGACCGGCCGTCCAGCCACCCTCGATGACCGTTACCGGTGACATCTGAGACGGATTGTCAATAGTGACAGACGGGCAACCGTGCAACATATCACGGCTCAATTCAACACATGCCGTGCTGGACACGTCTACCAGTGGACAATCTTTAGGAACATGGGTTCTATGGGGTATTGGAACCGGCGCCGCACACGGGTGCCACTGTTAACCCAACGTCATCGGGCACAACGACGCCCATTTGTCGCCAGTCACCAGGGATGGACACTGGAACAATGGCGTAATGTGATGTGGTCGGACGAATCATGATTTCAACTGCACCGTGCCGATGGGAGGCACCGTGTATGGCGCAGACCACATGAAGCGATGGATCCCGCCTGCCTCGAAGGTGTGGTCCAGGGCGCTGGTGTGTCTGTTATGGTCTGGGGTGCATTTTCTAGTATGGAATGGGCCCCCTAGTTGTTCTGGAAGAGACTTTGAATTGTACGCGGTATGTTGAGCTGCTCGGAGACCATCCCGACCCATGTTTGGCCTTCCAGCGCCCAGACGGTTCTGCGGCGTTTCAAGATGATAACGCGCCGTCACATCGCTCCCACGTCGCGTGGGAATGGTTCCAGGAGCCCCGATATGAACCCTATCGAGCATATCTGGGATGTTCTGGAATACAGGCTCCGTGCCATGGATCCTGCACCCATGAACAGACCAGCATTGGCGGCCGCTCTGTAAACAATTTGTTGTCAGCTGCGTCCGGATGACTAGGGACTTGTCGACTCACTTCCACGGCGTCTCACTGCAGTTCGCAGGGCCAGAGTGGGCCCCATACGCTATTAGGTGACTCTCCGATGACATTTGCTAAGTCAGTGTAAATAAGGAGGGTGTTTTTGTTATCGCATATTCACTCACTACTGGGTTTTCAGAACTGGCTAATTACTTCAAAAGCCTTGTTGATTGTTGTGAGTGGCATCAAGAGATGATTATTATTGGCACAGGGTGGGAAACCCACATTCTTTCAGAAATAACTACCGTTACTGAAATGAAATGAAATGAAATATCGTATGGCTTTTAGTGCCGGGATATCCCAGGACGGGTTCGGCTCGCCAGGTGCAGGTCTTTCTATTTGACTCCCGTAGGCGACCTGCGCGTCGTGATGAGGATGAAATGATGAAGACAATACATACACCCAGCCCTCGTGCCATTGGAATTAACCAATTAAGGTTAAAATCCCCGACTCGGCCGGGAATCGAACCCGGGACCCTCTGAACCGAAGGCCAGTACGCTGACCGTTCAGCCAACGAGTCGGACACTACCGTACTCTTATTGACGAAAGAATCTCTGCACTACGACGGCCTAAGTTTGGAATAACCCTCTGTAATACAGATAATGCTGTGTTGTGTGCTGTAGCTTTAATATGTGAAATCACTCATTACTGAAAGAAACAGTCATGGGCCCCTCACAAGCCAGCGGGCCACCCGCTCCGCGGGGTCTGCGGGGTCTTTATCGCCGCCACTGCTGCAATCTGAAATGGTCCCTAAAATGTATGCGTGCCTGGCATTTAAAAGTAACGCTTGACGTTTAAAAATGGCGGAACATGGAGGATAATACCGCAAAATGATCCACCGGTATCATATGGGAAAATTGAAAAATACATATTTTAGACATATTTGGCATAAAATTCAATGCCAGTGTTAACACAGTCACTCATTTCTCGACCTAGAAGAATTAACAAACACGGCCAAAATCGAATTGAACGCAGGACCTTATGATTCGAAGGCTTCTGCGCTGACCTTTCAGGTAAGGAACTTGTCTTGTTTTTTGAAGTATATTGCTATGAAAATACGAGTTGAAACTTATCGAGTACAAAATTGGTGGTTGCGAAGCGGTCTCGATGTCTCTTGTGACTAAGGATATCAAATCCAAAGGGGGGAAAAAAAGATGAGAAAGATTTTAGAAGTGAAGTGTCATCTTGAGGTAGGACTGTTGAAGGAAGGAAGCAGCATATTTAATTCATCAGCCTCTAAAGCCCAGGTTAATGCAGTCATTAGTCGTAAGAGGCTCTTAAGAGCGCTCTATGATGAAGCGAGGCAATTAACCTTAAATGGAGCCTCAACCGGGAGCAGTATTTCATTAATCTATAGGACCGCTTCCATCTGCATAAGGGTTATCTACATCGTATATCTAGACCTAGATTTTGATGTACTTGGAATATATTTGGGTAGCTACAACAGGGTCGAAAACCATTCACGGAGGCTGACTCATTCAAAAACCAGCATACAAATATTTACTTTATATTTAGTTGCGACTTTTATTAATTAAAGAATTTGACCTATTATAGACCGCTAAGAACCTAAGGGTATGATGCAGTGATTTTCTTTTTCTTTTCTTCCCAGAACTTCTTCGTACATCGGCTGATTGCCTGCCTCCGTTCCAGAGATAACAATCTCCGAGGTTGACGTCGAATTTGCAAAAGCGAAAAATCCTAGAAAGTGATCTGTCGCCGGAAGGCCATCCTGTTTTTTATTATGTCATCTGCGATCTTCTGTCTTTGTAGATCCCATCGTATGTCTCCCAGCCAACCGGTGGTGTGTTTCAATTTGGTGATATCAAAAACCTTCTTAGCCTGTCGTTTTCATTCCGTGAAGATGGCCATAAAATTGTAGTCTTCGACTTTTAATTGTGTCTGTAATTTTCGCTATATTGCGGTAGAGGTCTTGAGTTTTTTCTTTTCATCCAAATATCTTTATTCTTTTGGGTTCCTTAAATTTTCCTAAGTATTTTCCTTTCTTTTCCAATTGCTCTTGTTCACCTCTTTTGTAACTATTTTTTGACTAATATTACTGTTGATTTTTAATTACGATTATTATTTCAATAATACTAAGGAAAATTCAAATTAATTTCATCGATTGCAAATGTTAAAAACATTCAAATTCTTTACGCCTTTTCAGTCATGTAATTATCACACTGGTTATTATTACGAGGGCAAGTCAATAAGTATCTGCAATCAAGTTTTATAATTCGTTACAAAAATGGTACTTACTACTGATATAATTTTTAACATAGTCATCCTGCTTTTCAATGCACATGGTGCACCGTTTCACAAACTTTCTGATACCCTCTGCAGAAAGTGCGCAGCAAGCCATGTACAAAGGGCACTAGAAAAGTTTTGCAGCGTGAGTGAACGCTTTAGACTTTTTCAAAATAATTTCCACCACACTCAGTACACTTCTCCATACGTCGAAACCAGTCACTGAACAAACTCTGCCACTTTTCTTCGGTTACATTTTCACACTCTTGATCCCATGCTGCCAGAAGCTCCTCGTCGGATGCAAAACGCCGCCTTTTTAGCTTCATCTTCACTTCTGGGAAGAGTGCGAAGTCACATGGGGCAAGATCAGGACTGTATGGAGAGTCAACTCTGATCTGGCAAGAAAATCCATTGTTACATTAGGACGATGTGCTGGAGCATTGTCGTGATGCAAGAGCCAAGTGTTGAGACGTAACCTTGGACAGAGCTGCTTGAGAGTCTGGATGAACTGAGGCAGACAAGTCTCACTGTACCACTTCGCAGTAACTGTATTTTGTGTTTCTATCACAACCGGAGTCAGGATGCCCCATTTAGTGAAGAATACTGCAATCATCCTTTTCTTCACTGACCTCGACTTTTGCACAGTCACAGGAGTACCCTCATCTTCAAACAGCCACACCTTGTTCTGGGATTTTGTTGGGACATCGTAAAAATAAAGCCAACTTTCGTCACTTGTAACGATGCTGTTGACGTTACGCAAAGTCCCATTTCCAAACTGTTTTAGCATTTCTCGGCACCATTTCACTCGATGTGCCCTTTGTTCCTCTGAAAGTGAATGGTGCACTCAAGGGGAACAAACTTTTCTAACATGGAGATGGTCGTGTACAATTGAATGAATAGCTGGTGCAGAGATATGGAGGGTCTCTTCTAGCTGCCGATATGTCAGCCGCCTCTCTTGCTGCAACAGTTTCCTCACAGCTTCAATGTTTTCCTCAGTCACTGATTTAGATGGTCGCCCAGAACGAGGATCTTCTTCAACCCCAAAATTTCCTCTCTGGAACTCTTTGTACCAGCGGAAAATTGTTGTCCGATGTGGACAGTATTTCCCCAGCACATGAGTCATTTCCTCCAGGCATTGGTTAACAGTTAATCCACGCTCAAAATTTTAGCGGATAACTGCGTGATATTCACCTTTAGACCACACTGACATCTTAACTTGCTTTCAGTCCCACTGTTTTGTAACAACTGGTGTGAAGCTCGCGCCTTGCTGTCTTCTAGACCGGTTTTCAGTCCTCTTTTCATCCCTCACCATAACAGGATTGTCCAGCCAACCGTTTTTGCGTATTGCAAAACTTTCCTAGTGTCCTTTGTATGCACAGCTTCCTTCACCTGTTGATCGGAGCTGCATCGACGGCCTCTTAGAGCATTCTTAAGTGGACCAAATATATGGTAATCCGACGGGGCGAGATTGGGGCTGTACGCAGGATGCTCCAACACCTCGAAATGCAGCATCTGAAGAGTTTAAGCGGCGTGTGCGGCGCCATGTGGACGCGCATTGTCATGCAAAAGAAACAACCTCTTTCCGACTATCGACCTCTGCGTTTATTGCGAATTGCAAGTTTCAGCTTGTTTTCCAGCATATCAGTGTAATGTTTACTGTTTCCCCTTTTCCTGGTAATGTTCCAGGATTGGCCTTGAGAGTCCCAAAACACTGTGACCATCACTCTTCCTGCAGAAGGTTGACTCGAATTTCTTTTTGACTGGGAATCCGGGATGCTTCCATTCCATACTCTGACGTTTGCTCTCTGGTTCGAAGTGGTGAACCCATGGATCATCCCCAGCGATGATCGTTTCAGAGACGTTTCACCTTCGTTAGCATGACGGTCCAGTAGGTGCCGACAGATTCTCACACGATTGCGCTTCTGCTCTTCATTGAGTGCAGAACCATGGCTAATGTGCATATGGTTAGGCACGTCATCAACAGTCACTCGTCTGTTATTCAGGATCATATCACGCACTTGTTCAATATTGGCAGCAGTTACGGCTGCAGATGGACGCATGGATATTTCCTCATTCTTCACGCTCGTGCGACCCCTTTTGAACTGTTCAGTTCACTGGTAAACACTTTGCTGTGGCAAAACATTGTCCCCGTATTCTGCTGAAATCTCCTATGAATTTCCGTTCCTTGTATACGCTCAGACCACAACAATCGTATTATGGAACGCTGTTCTTCCTTGTTGCAAACAGAGAGTTGCGCGGTTGTCTTTACGGCGCAACAGCGCAAGCTGTACTAATCTGATAACGGTGAAACCTACCACAGATGTAGACAGCGGTGCCATCTAGCGGCTGGTGAGCACACAACGCCATAGAGCCAACCTAAAGACAATTAGAGCAAAACTTCAGACTTGCATACTATTATTATTATTTTTATTATTATTATTGTTATTACAAATGATTTGTGCGATTCCAAATCTCTACAATAACTTTATTATTTGACACATTGTCACAAGGCTTTGCACACACATAGAAAACTCAAAAGTTTTTTGACATTTACAAATGTTCGAAATGTGCCCCTTTAGTGATTCTGCAGATGTCAAGCCTATAATAAAGTTCGTCCCACACTAGGCGCAGCATGTCCCTATCAGTGGATGTGAAAGCACGGTTGATACGAGCTCCCACTTCTGGCAGGTTTGTTGGGAAAGGAGGTGTAAACACTGAGTCTTTCACGTAACCCCACACAAAGAAATCGCATGGGGTTAGCTCAGGAGAGCGTGGAGGCCATGGCATGAATTGCTGATCATCAGCTCCACCACGACCGATCCATCGGTTTGGCAATCTCCTGTTTAAGAATTGACGAACATACCATGGAAGTGGGGTATAGATGAAGATGGAAGATGAAGTCCGCGCTGTCCTCCACTTGCGGCATGGGCCAATTTTCCTGCTTGTCCAGATACACGTGTCCTGTAACGGATTTTTCGCAGAAGAAAATGGGGCCGTACACTTTAAACCGTGAGACTGCACAAAACACTTTCAGTGAATTTCGAATGTGCTGCACGATAGCGTGAGGATTCTCTACACCCCCCCCCCCCCCTCCAGTTTCGCACATTGTCTGTTCGTTGCACCATTAACAAAAAATGTTGCTTCATTACTGAAGGCAAGAATCGTATTAAACTCATCCTCTTCCATACACTGTTGCAACCGCACCGAAAATTCAAGGCGTTTCACTTGGTCATCGGGAGTCAAGGCTTGTAGCAATTGTAAGCGTTAAGAATTCTGCTTTAGTCGTTTCCGTAAGATTTTTCAAACGGTCAGCTGTGGTATGTTCAGTTCTCTGCTTGCTCTCAGCGTCGACTTCTGTGGACTACGCGTGAAACTTGCCCGCACGCGATCAACTGTTTCTTCAGTCACTGCAGGCCGACCCGTTGATTTCCCCTTACAGAGACACCCTGAAGCTTTAAACTGCACATACCATCGCCGAATGGAGTTAGCAGTTGGTGGATCTTTGTGGTACTTCGTCCTGAAGTGTCGTTGCACTGTTATGACAGACTGGTGCGTGTGCATTTCAAGCACAACAAATGCTTTCTCGGCTCCTGTCGCCATCTTGTCTCACTGTGCACTGCTCACTGCTGCTGCGCTCTCGTGGCAGAAATCTGAAGTGCAACTTCAGCAGACCAAAACTTTTTGAGTTTTTCTACATTACTGTTGAGTTTTGTGGAGCTACAGCGAATTTATGAAATCGCTTCAACCATTTGTAATAACCCTTTATTATTATTATTATTATTATTATTATTATTATTATTATTATTATTATTATTATTATTATTATTTACTAATGCCGTAATTATCTTGCGGGTTATTTTAACAATTATTCCCTACTTCCGCCATTATCTGGGGTCTACACTAACACGGATTAAGGCCTGTTTTACGACCGGATGCCCTTCCTAAGACCAAGACTATGTGCAGGGATGTTTTCACTATTTTGTGTTAGCCTTAATCCCCTTTTCCCAAGTACCCTCTTGTCTTAATTCCCGCTTGTTTTTATCGGCACTTATTCTCACTACATAATCTATCACTTCCCAATGTATGAACATATCCCGAGCCCATCCAGCTTTTATTCCCATACAGAAAAGTTGGTTTGCTGAAAACAGTTAATTGTCAAGAAAATTTCGTCCGTGAGGTTACTTCTTTCTTAAAAAAATACCGTTGGCCGCTTATTTTATTTATTTATTTATTTATTTATTTATTTATTTATTTATTTATTTATTTATTTATTTATTTATTTATTTACACTGCCTGACAAAAGTTGGAGCACCCAGAAGGGGAGGGGTGGGGGAGAAACGAAATTAAACTTTACATGTTGAGAGGGTATGTGATGTTATTTCAGTAATGACAAAATCGAATCAAATTTACTAAGAACTTGGCAGTACAAGCCCACTTCTTATTGTGATGTTGCGTCCCCTCTGGCCTGAATGCCCTCACTGATTCGGTTTGGGAAGGGTGTCATAAAGCCGTTGTATCCTTTCCTGAGGCAAACTAGCCTACACCTGTTGTAACTGGTCCTTGATATCCTGGATATTAGCACTGGGACGGAGTTGACGTCCGAGCTGGCCTCACACATTTTCTATCGGGGACAGATCTGAGGATCTTGCTGGCCACGTGAGTACCTCAATATCTCATAGACAGCTCATAGACACACGTCCCATCTGTGGTCGAGCATTGTCCTGTTGAAAAATGGCACCACGATACTGTCCCACGAGAGGTAGGTAACACATGAGGATGCAGGATGTCCTTGACGTACCGTTCTGCCGTCAGAGTTCCCTCAATCACTTCCACCCGTGACCTGAAATCATACCCGATGGCTCCCCACACCATGATCCCACCAGTACTACCACTGTGCCTCTTCGAAACATCGGAAAAATGCAAACCTTTCCCTAGGTCGCCGCCATACTCGCAGACGATGATCATCGAGGGTAGTGGAGAACACAGTGCGACGCCATTGATCAACATGTCGTGCTTCCCGGTCATGCCCCCTGTGGGTGCGGGAGGTAGAATAACATCCACGGTATCCCCTGCCTGTCGTAAGAGGCGACTAAAAGGGGCCCCAGGGGCTGATAACTTGGGAGCGTGGGTTGGCAACCACTGGGCGCTCTACTGAGTCCTGGCATTGCTTCCACTTACTTGTGCCAGGCTCCTCACTTTAATCTATCCTGTCCGACCTCCTTTGGTCAACTCTTGTTCTTTTCCGACTCGGGCGGTATTAGAGCACTCGAGGCCTAGGGAGTCTTTAATTTTCACGCCCTCCGTGGTCTTGTCTTCCTTTGGCCGATATTTTCATTTTTCCGAAGAGTCGGATCCCTTCCCTATTTCCTCTCTGGTTAGTGTTATATATAGGATGGTTGTCTAGTTGTACTCTAATCATCACCACTTCCCGGTCATGACACCACTCCAAATGCAGCCGTTTTGTATTGGTGGTGTTAAGGGCAGCCTACGCATGAGACGCTAATTCCCTGGTCTGACTGCTGCTTGTCTCCGACCAATGCTGCGGGATGACACAGAAAGTTGCAGGGAGTCCTTTACATGTTCTGGGATGACAAGCGCAGGTGTGAAAAGGTTACCATGTGCTTGGTGCGCAATATGGCGATCCTTTCTTGTAGTGGTCAGACGTGCCCCACCGGAAAGTTGTCGATGAGTACGCCTGCCCTCGCGTACATACCCGCCGATGGTGCGTACGTGTACGAAGTTACATTGACATCCGACCATTTCTTCTGGGTGTCCTTTTTTTCACCCATCTGAATCCCTGCCACTTTGTAGCATTTAGTAGATGATCCGTGTTCACTACGAAAAATGAGGGTGAAAGTTTACGATCTTCTCTAACTCCTGTTACGTTACTACTTTGAATAAAGAACTCATTTTACCACCCTTTCTCACTGTGGCCCATTTGTGAACATGTTTTGGCATTCATCGCCGGATGAGGATTAAGTTATTTAGATGCATCAAGCGTAGGCATTTTATTTGAGGTCATGAATTTCATTACCTCGCTGGACAGGTAATAAATCCGTTTCCTCTCGCTGTTGGTTGTGCGGTTTGGTGGTGGAGATTTAATTTGTAGGGTTGGAGCCAGGTTCGTGCTGGAGGGCTATAATAGGTAAGGAAGGCAGCTTAACGCGTCCCACTCATCAGGTTGAAACAGACGAGTGCTGACCACGCAAGAGTGAAATACTGCAGCCATAACAACGGCCATCCAGGCAGCTGGAGCAGCTGAGGGATCTCACATTATTACAGCGCTGAATGACCTCTCACGGCTTCTGTTCTGTTTAAACTAACAGCCACTCCAAATCTGACATCACCGGTATATGTAGGCGAGAACATGTCAATTTGGACCCTAAAGAGCAAGTACTGTATAACAGACCTAAAAGAAAGGTCCGGTCATTGTGGCCATATTTATTTACTAGCAGTTGTACCCGTTCTTCGCACGGAAATTGGCAATGGATTACATGTTTCCTTCATTAATTAATGCGAAGTTACATGACTGTATTTAAACGTTTAATCCGGCGTGTTAAACTGATATTTTTCTACGAAAGCGCGTGGCAGTAACGTGAAGTAGGATAAAAGATGAACAAAGTAGAGACAGAATGAGGGCGATTAGAGAATTTATTGTACGGTACAGTTCCTGATCCGAAGTTATGCAAAATTCTCCCTGCGTCTTGGTCACATCTTGTCTTTCTAAAAACTGGAGTGGCGCTGAGGCTGAAGACTCATGAAACCCATCCTTGATGATAACCTCCCTCGTTGTCTTGAACAAACTTTTAGTGAGACACCTCCGTAGTTAGTTCCGCGACCGAAAATACATCTAGATCTACTCCGAGCTCGATAGCTGCAGTCGCTTAAGTGCGGCCAGTATCCAGTAATTGGGAGATAGTGGGTTCGAACCCCACTGTCGGCAGCCCTGAAGATGGTTTTCCGTGGTTTCCCATTTTCACACCAGGCAAATACTGGGGCTGTACCTTAATTAAGGCCACGGCCGCTTCCTTCCCATTCCTAGGCCTTTCCTATCCCATCGTCGCCATAAGACCTGTCCGTGTCGGTGCGACGTAAAGCAAATAGCAAAAAGATCCACTCCGTGGACCAAAAGTGAACACGGATTCCTCTGTTTATCGGAGGTATTTCCAGGACTTCGTTCACCAATATCCGGCCACGAGACTTATCTTCACGGATGGTTCTAAAAATTGGAGAAAATGTTGGTTGCTCTTTCGTCACCTATGATATGAGCACGAAGATCGGGCTTCCTAGTGTATGTAGCGTGAATACTGCAGAGCTTTACGCCATCTTAGAGGCTCTGCAGTTTGCACTGGGTGACGAAAGAAGCCACTTTCTTAGTGTACAGACTCGTTAAGCTCTCTGCAGTCTATTGAAACCTGTTTCTGGCAACACCCACTGGTGCAGCAGATTCCTGACCTAGCCGGGTTAAGTGATGCTGGTACCAGAATCACTTTCGCGTGGCTCCCAAGCCACGTTGGGATTGGGGAAAACGAACTTGCGGATGAAGCTGCGAAGGAACCGGTACTTTTACCTCCAAGACCTGCCAATGTACCTGCTAAAGATATTTTTTCTCAGCTACGTCGAACCATCTTGGCGTCCTGGCAATCGGAGTGGCTAGCTATCCGAACTCCCAAACAAGCTGAGAACAATTAAGAAGACAACTACCGTGTGGCGGTCCTCTTTCCGGCCCTCGCGGAGAGAGGCGATAGTATTGTGTAGGCTGATGATAGGTCTTGGACGATCTACGCACTCATCTCCTAAAGAGGGAATATCCCCCCTCCCCCCAGTGTGTTCTTTCGGTGCCGACTTCACCGTGGTCCACATCCTCACAGACTGCGCCGATCTCTCTGGCCTAAGAAGGAGCCTCGGCCTGCAGGAAACACTCGAACGCATACTAGCCGATAACGCGACTACTGCTGATCTCGTCATCCGCTTGATGTGAGACAGTGGATTATTCAAGGGAATGTAAATTACAAGTGTACTGTTACTCAGGGAACACACGTTCACTTTTGATTCGTTAGTGATTTTTCGGCCTAATTCAATAATTTTTTGTTTCATTTTGTACTTCGTTTACAAATACCTTCGTTGAATATACAATTTTATTTTATTTTATTTTAAATTTCTTTTTCACTAATTTGTTCAGAGGAGATGATTACGTAGTTGTACTTCCTCTTAAAAAAATCACCACGACCACCTGTAAAATACCTCTTTGTTTCTTCCCGTTAATCCACGTTGAAGTGACATGCACCAAGTATTCCACGGGACTTGGGAATAAAAATCGGATTTTTCGTAAGGATCTCCGTTATTTACAGTCGTACGATTAATGCGTATACGGCATAAAATAATGGAAATAACATACACTTAAACGTTTGTTATATACAGTCTTTAGATAGACCTGATTTAACTAATTATATTAAGGTTGGTAATGTATATTTTGTGGGAGTGAAAGTCACTGTTTATATCCTCCCATAAACGTCCAAGCTATACAGGGATTTAGAAATAAATTTAGCCCTAAAACATGCCCAAGGGCAGGTAGATTCTAAATATGAAGTTTGGTAGACATATGTCCAGAAGTTTTCTAGTTATAAGAACTCAGACAAACCGACAGGCAGACACCAAAGCTAAAATAAATCCAGATGGTCATTATTAGACCTGAAACGGATAACCTTCTTCTTCTTCTTCATTTCTTCATGGGGCCTCTAAATATTACTTCCTAATTAGCGTCGACCTCTAAGATCTTTTGCTAACATGTTTTTCCTTCATTCCCACCTAGATGTAGTCCGGCTCTATGGCTAAATGGTTAACGTCCTGGCCTTTGGCCACAGGGATCCCGGGTTCCATTCCCGGCAGGGTCGGGAATTTTAACCGTACTTGGTTAATTCCGCTGGCACTGGGGCTGGGTGTATGTGTCGTCTTCATCATCATTTCATCCTCATCACGACGCGCGGGTCGCCTACGGGCGTCAAGTCAAAAGACCTGCATCTGGCGAGCCGAACTTGTCCTTGGGCACTCCCGGCACTAAAAGCCATACGCCATTTCATTTACCTAGATGTACCTGCTCCCTTCACAAAGCTGCAGGTTGTTCTTATTGGGTCGTCTTGGATTTTTTCTCTCTCTTCACCTGGTAGTCCTAGAGTAGGGAGTCTGATTCTACCCAGCGCCTCACATTCGAAAAGTATGTGTTCAGCTGATTCCTGTGCTTCATTACATTTCCTACATATATTGTCTCTTATTACTCCAATTGTATGTAGGTGTTTTTTCAGATGGCAATGTCCTGTCAACAGTCCTACTACCCATCTTATATTTTCTCTGCTGAGTTTTGAGAGCTTCAGGAGAAGTGAATGGCAATACCAGTTAATTCTGGATATTATTCGGACTGCTTCTAGTGCCTTAATGGCCGCTTGGCTGTCCGTAAAATTGAAAATGTTCTTATTCCTATAGTTCATTTTCAGATTTTCTTCAAGACATGTTGTGATAGGCTATCACTTCAGCTTGAAAGATTGTAGTGTGTTTGCCCAGACTCATCTGGGTTGATCTCTCAGGTCTTCCCCCCCCTTGATCCCTCCTCCTGTGCCATCCACAGTCTTAGAGCCATCAGTCCACCACACTATATCTTATTTTTCAGTATTCCATTTGTTGATATCCCAGTCTTCTTTTATTATTATCTGGGTCTCAAACGGTTTTTCAATGTTGCACTTTGGTATCATATGATTAGAAGGCATGCGTAGAACTTCTTCTGTTATTATTCTGTTAATTTTACGGTGTCCTAGATTAGGCCTTTGTGCATTCCAGCACTCTGATTGTGCCAGTCTGTATGAACTCATTCTAGCCACGTATAACCATACTAAAATTTCGCCAAAAGTCAACGTACAGACACACGGCCGTTACGATTTTATTTATCTGGCATTCTGATGTTTTTCTTTGACATCACCTTTATGGCACAAAAATGTAGTTATATATGAAACACTTTATGAACTAAAGCTCAAATTCGTTAATCGATGTCTTAATTGCAACTGATCCAGGTAATTAAATTATTTATTTACCTGAAATTGCAGGTGACCACAAGGATCCGGAATACTACAACATTATAGATTAACTAGTAGTGCCCATATTGAAGTCCGAATTATAATTTGAACACTGTTGATAAACTGTAGGAAACAGTCGACTTCATACTCTGATTACCTCTCTGTCACGTCCCATCTCTCTCGTCAGCATCTAAATCAATTATCATGCCAGTTCCCCTCAGCCAGGGAACATTACTTGTACTTCTAACATGGGGATGACGTCAGGTAGGGCATCCGGACGTAAAATTGGGCCAAATCCTCATAATAAAATACCGACCACAATAAATTGGGAAAAGGGCTAATGATAATCGTCTGGCCTCGGTTACCGGATACAGGCATTGACACCATCTAGACTGCATGTGCGTCAGTGTTGACGAATGGCAGAGGAACGAAGTCTTTATAGACGACATTACCGAGTTTTTGAATGGGTGTGTCACCAGAAATCTTCTATACAAGGGGTCCGGGTTAAAGATATAATAATATAAAATTTAATAACGTGAGAAGTAGTGGAGATATTTACTTGCGGTTTGTTTCTACAAGTAGGGTAACTCAAAATGTTTGTTTACATACCTAATAATACTCGATATGCGCACCATTAGTGGCGCGACAGATATCTAAGCGGTATTCCACTTCTCTCCAAGTGTTCTGCAGTATTGTAGGCGTAACATTTGCGATAGCTGCACGAATGCGATGACGCAGATCTGGTAGATCACGAACTGGTGTCTGGTACACTTGATTCTTGACAAACCCCCACAGGAAAAAATCAGGTGGCGTAATGTCGGGGTTTCTAGGGGGCCAAGCAATTGATGACCGAGCTCGATAGCTGCAGTCGCTTCAGTGCGGCCAGTATCCAGTATTCGGGAGATAGTAGGTTCGAACCCCACTGTGGGCAGCCCTGAAGATGGTTTTCCGTGGTTTCCCATTTTCACACCAGATAAATGCTTGAGCTGTACCTTTATTAAGGCCACGGCCGCTTCCTTCCCAGTCCTAGCCCTTTCCTGTCCCATCGTCGCTATAAGACATATCTGTGTCGGTGCGACGTAAAGCCAATAGCAAAAAAAAAAAAAAAAAAACACAATTGATGGACTACCTCTCCCAATCCAGCGATCTGGGAACTCACGATTCGACAAATCGCTCACAACTTCCGCATAATGGCATGGTGCACCATCTTGCTGAAAGATCACGTCACGAGGAAAGTGTGGCACAGCATACTGCTCAGTGGCGGTTTCTGGTATAGCGCAATGGAGGAATGAACCTCCAGTTTATATCAAATTGTACTCAACTACGTAATTTTCATAACTCCCTTGTCAATCTCGAAGCTCTTGCTAAGTCCCTCTATCCGTAATATACTCGTACTGGCTTTCAATTCATGCGAGCTGCGCCAAGGTCTGTGGCTGGATACTTGTCTGGAATGAACCCCCTTGCAAAGGCGATCTCTCCGTCCGTACATAGGCGAAGGGAGTGGCGAGGTGCGGGGGGACGAAAGGCAGCACTAAAGCAAGACCAGGATATCGCAGAAACGGATCTCTGTTCTTTACGCATGCGCAATAGGCCACTGTCTCAAGACTAGCTAGTCGTGTTGTTGGGGTTGGGGTATGTGCCTGCCATCTGTTGGCCTTACGGGAATTTGACTAGGCAACAGAGAATAGTGCACGTAACTAGCGCTAGTGTTGAAAAGCATCGTTACTACCAAAAGTCACATTAAACTGTCAAATTCAAATTAATATCTTGTCCCAAATATATCATTACTTACTAAATACCTATTAATTTGCCTTCTTTGGAATAATTACCTTTTGGAGAGAAACTTAACTCAAAAATCATTGAGGCAAAGAATAGCGGCAAGGTAATACCAATGAAACTTTTAAATATAGTTGTTACTATTCCTATGACATCGGAAGCAGAAAGGTGTTTCTCTACCTTGAAGAGAATAAAGACTTTCTAGCGCAGCACAATGACCGAGGATAGACCTATTGCTTTTGCTATGTTGTCAATTGAAAGGTACTTTGTTCGAGACTCTGCGGACTTCAATGAAGCAGTTATTTCTTATTTTGCATGTGGTAAAACTCGGCATGTAGGCCTACCGTATTTTCTGCTCCTCTCGTATTTGATCACATTTCTAGAACTTATGTCATCTTAGTTTAGGAGGTTACGGCCCACGATGGAAGAGAAGCTGGCGGAGATGGGGAGAGGAGAGGTTGGGTGGGGAGGCAATTTTTTCTTCTTTTGAACCCCCAGTGATGAAAGTCACGCGCCGCCACTGATACTGCTCCAATATGTCTAGGTAACGTGTTCCATTAACTGTAGGCTTCGCGAAGAAGAATGGGCCAATAGCCCTGTCCTTCAGCAATCCACACCACACATTCACTTTCGTAGGGGTGTTCAGATCCCCATATGCGGCAGTTGTGCTTGTTTACCGTGCCGGAAATATGGAATGTAGCCTCGTCCGAGAAACAGACAGAATCGAGGAATGCCTCGTTTCCGTCAGTTTTTGCCAGAATTGTCTCTGCGAATGCCTTCCTAGCGGCCTGTCCTGAGGTTTGATTTTCTGACGAAGCTGCAGTTTGTACGGCCGTAGGCGCAATCTTTTGTGGACATCGCGCACTGTCGAACGAGGTAACTGTAACCGCCTACTTGCTTGTCGAATTGACTTACGAGGAGAATGGAGGGAAAATCTCCCATTTTAACAAACGGCCCCTTAGGGTTTACTTTTGAGGTTTATTCATGAGAAAGTCTTTTAGAATTTGGAAAAGGCCGAAATATTTTGTTTACCTATTTAAAACAGGTCGTAAGTGAGCCAAAGGCCACGATATTTGAATCGTGTGTTCGGCTTCTTGGTCCTTTGACCCGTTTTAAGAGTAGGATGCCAAGGTCGGTTGAGTGGGTAAGAAGGATTCTACGAATAGATTTGGTCATCTTTAGTATTTTGTTTATCTGAAATGTAGTAAGCGGAATACGAACTTCGATTCGTATCTGTTTATTATATTTCAGTATTGGGGCTCTAATCATCATTCTTAGGGTTTTATTTTGGAAGACCAACATTCTAACCAATCCAGACCAAAGGTCTTGTTCAGACCAGCATTCTAACCAATCCAGACCAAAGGTTATCCACAGCAATATTCTAACCAATCCAGACCTGTGGTCTAATCCGCACCAATATTCTAACCAAGCCAGATCAGTGGTCTAACCAATCCAGACCAATATTCTAACCTATTCAGAACAATGGTCTTCCCCAGGCCAATATTCTAACCTCTCCAGACCATTGGCCCTGTCCAGACCAATATTCCAACCTTTTGAGACAAGTAGTCTTGTCCAGACCAATATTCTAACCAATCCAAACCGAAGGTCTTGTCCAGACTAATATTCTAACCTATCGAGACCATTAGTCATATACGAGCAAAATTCTTACCAAATCATATCAATACTGTTGTCTCAGAACGGGAAAGAAGTTCATCCATAGAATGTGCCGCTCTGCCGTGCCGCCTCTTTAATTCTCCGACGTTGACAACCTTGTTTATTGCTTGTAACGTCGTTCCGAGCCACGCCATGTTGGATCTTTAACATATCGTTTGCGAATGGTGAACGGAGGTTTTACCATTCGTAATTTTTGAATCCGGAGGCCGACTCTCAACCTCTCTTCCTCAGAAGGAGCTAATTGAAACATTGTCATCTAGTGGGTAGGAGATGAGTGTACTACAGAAAACTACAGAAGAGACCTCAACTAACAACAGTCAGTTGGTATAATGTGCTTTTTTAATGCGTTTTGGGCTTAGAGAATTGTAGAACATAACATTCTGTTTTCTTCTGGCTCGGCGATATTAGGGCATTCGTGGTGCGGGCTTTCAACCCCAAATTTTACGATTCCTTTTCCCACTCATTCTTCGAGTAATCCTACCTTCACGTTCTTCTTCTCATTTTGATAGTCACCTTCATGATCTTCCTGATCAGTTGGTGCTAATGCCCACGTGGTTATGTTCCTTATAGAAACAATCACGATGACGACGACCACCATCAGTTAATTCCGTAGCATGACGACTGAACATTATTTCCACGTCAGCGGTGATCGTCGGTGATAGACTAGATACTAATCTAAATTCGTAATTATCTCCTTATATCAACTCATATGGCAAAAATACAGTATATGAAGCATAACAGATTGAACATTGCAGTTTCCAAATTTTGTCGGGCACAGATTTTAGATGGAACTATTATTTACGGAGAAATTTGGGAATTTATGAAAAAAAAATTTAAAAATCGTAAATTAATTTTTTTGCAAAACTTTCTATTTTGTACAATTTTTCGTTACGGCCAGTATTAACGGAAACATTTGAAACAATTATTTACAAGTTAAACACAATTACATGTTGGAAAAGGTATGGATTCGTATTTTATAAGTATCCCCCCCCCCCAAAAAAAGAAGGAAAGTCACTGATACAGTAGGTGCAGGACGTCCGGCTTCTTCTTCGGCCCCGCGGACTGTAGTAGACGTTGGGATCAAGCCGTCGAAAACTTAAGTATTGTAATCTTGTATATACAGAGCGTTTCAACAAAACTTCAGGAATGGATTCCTCATGTACGGAGAAGAAATAAACTGGTACGACAACCTGGATTCGGAAATTTACAATTGCAAAGTTATCCAGCCTTAGTCTGGCCACCACGCTCTCCTGACTTAAACACCCCTGGAATGTTACTTTTCGCGAGACAAAGTCTGTCATGTATTCGAGTTCCGTTGATGGTGAATCAACTATCCGTGGGCCTATTATGGCAGCTTGTCATACAGTAAGCACTACAATAGTCAGTTTTGATCGTGTTCGGCACTCAGCGTGAAGACGAGCGGAGGTCACTTTGAACGTTTCACCTAGCGTTACAGATTCACAATGTCGGGAGTGTCGAATTGCACTGTTACTAAAGCTGGAAAACACTTTTTTTTAAAAAAATTCTTTTTGTATGAGGAATCAATTCCCGAAGATTTGCCATTGAGTTTTGAGATACCCTGTATACTATCTCATAAACTTGATTCTTTAAGTTACCCTCGTATTCGTGATTAAGAGAGTCCATCCGAAAGGTATTGGATGTCATTACCATTACGCCTCGTCTGTTACACTCTGTAATGAGAAAATGGTTACACGCTCCGTCACGTCACGTGATGTGACGTGATCCATGATTTATAGCGCTAATTAAGCGAGGATCATTATTCTCTGACACAGCCATCATTGGCAGATTAACACCACTTTTAATTACGAACTCGTCAGTACCAACAAGATGAAATAATATTAGACTAAAAGCGTAGCCGATGCTAATATTTCATGAAACCGTTTTATTGTAAAAGAGATTCCTTTCCATTCCACGGTACTTGGTTAATAATAATTATACTGTAATTGAGTCTAGTAACGAAATTAATGGTTTTCAGTCGAAGAAGAGATAAAGCTGTTCTTAAAGTGAAAGGTGAACAAATCCAACAAGTTGATACGTTTAAATAACTTGATTGTTGGATAGCAGACTCGTATAGAAATGGCAAAATAAACGTTCAGAAAATTAAGGCTTTACTGTGTGATAATGCCTTAAATTTAAAACTGAGACAGCATATGGTTAAATGTTACGTTTGGTCAATTTTGCTTTATGGAGTTGAAGCTTGGACATTGAAAATAACCACCATAAAAAGGCTGGAAGCTCTGGAAA
This sequence comes from Anabrus simplex, assembly GCF_040414725.1. Classification (NCBI taxonomy): domain Eukaryota; kingdom Metazoa; phylum Arthropoda; class Insecta; order Orthoptera; family Tettigoniidae; genus Anabrus; species Anabrus simplex. Next base: position 43,866,539 of record NC_090277.1, read on the forward strand.
TGTGGTTTCATAGAAGAATGCTAAAATTCTCCTGGATAGAACATGTCTCTAATGAACAAATATTGAGAGAGCACACTGTAAACCCTCCTGTGGTTGGGGGACGCAGACGAAGAATACACACACGGTGTCCCTGTCTGTCGTAAGAGGCGACTAAAAGGGGCAACCAAGGGATGATGAATTTGGAACCATGAGATTACGTGAGGAACACCATGCGTTGACGTTACCTGCGATTAGTACCACTGTGTGAGGAACACCATGGGTCTGTGATTAGTATCATTCGGGGAAGAACACTGTGGATTACGTTACCTGTGATTAGTACCACTATATGAGGAACACCATGGGCCTACGTTACTTGTGAGGAACACCATGAGTCTACATTACCTGTAATTAGTACCACTATATGAGAAACACCATGAGTCTACATTACCTGTAATTAGTACCACTATATGAGAAACACCATGAGTCTACATTACCTGTAATTAGTACCACTATATGAGAAACACCATGAGTCTACATTACCTGTAATTAGTACCACTATATGAGGAACACCATGGTTTCGCTTTACCAGTGATTAGTACCATAACGAGGGTGCGGTGACCTGGATTTTGGACCGCTTTGGACAACAAGCATCATCTCAAAAAATAAGGCATTGTGAACTGGATCCATTGATTGTTTTGGATTCATGGTCATTTTTCATCATTCGTTTAATATTCTAGTCAGTGGATACGTTTTGAAGTTTTAATGATCGTTTCATTTCGTTGCACCTCGTACCATTAGGGGGCGATGACCTAGCTGTTAGGCCCCTTTAAACAACAAAGATCATCGTCGTCATTGCAAACTCTAAAAGAGAGCTGATGACCACCATCAAATGCAGAAAACATCGTACCTGGGTATGAGTTACGTGGTGAAAGATATTCACTATTGCACCTCATTTTAAAAGGCAAAATTGAAGGACAGGACAT